>NW_024070209.1:1969831-2066384 GCF_014754425.2 Oryx dammah | reverse complement strand
ACCCCTCTCCCTCCCCCTGTACCCTCCCCTCCCCCACCTGCACACTCCTCTCTCCCCCTGTACACTTCTTGGCACCTTTACCTGCAATCCCTCCCCTCTCACCTGCATACTCCTCCTGGACATTCAAGATGGACTGCTTCTCCCTGTCAGGCCTCAGTCAGGTGCTGGGAGACCCCCACCTCCTCACCCACACCAGTACCTGCTGTGATCCCTAGCATAGCTGGCTGTTGAACTTACCCTCTTTATTTGTTTACCTGGGTGCATTTCTGTCTCTTTCTCCTGGAATGTTGGCTCCTAGAGCCGGCCCTGGCCTCCTGTGTGAACTGCTCTTCCCCATCACAGAGCCTGACACCCAGAAGACCCTCACTTCCAAAACCCAGCAGCAAAAGAACAAAGCCTCTAGCTAGCAGATGGGCAGAAGAGTAGCACAGACATGTCACCAAGGAAGACAGACAGGTGGCACGAAGCCCATGCAAAGATGCTCCACATCGTGAGCCGCCAGGGAGAAGCAAACAAAACCATCAGGAGATATCATACCATCCGAAGGCCCAATAGGATGTAATTCTATTCACGTAACATTTCAAAGTGGCAACAATTTAGAAATGCAACACGTTAGTGGGACAGGGGTTAAGGATGGGGGAAAGGTGGAAGAGAGGAGGTGGGTGTGGCTAGAAAAGGTCAACACGAGTCCTTGAGGTGATGGAACTGTTACGTGTGTTGACTGCAGTGATGGAAACACGAACGGACACATATGATACTGTGTGTGTGTTTAAGTGCGCAGGACTAAACACACGAGTGCATGTAAACCTGGGTGAAGGGTACTCGGGATCTGTTTCATTTCTTTTTAAAATATTTATTGATACATTTGGCTATGGCAGGTCTTGGTTTCTGGACACAAGATCTTTTTTATTTGTAGCAGCATGAGGACTCTGGTTCCCTGAGCGGAGATCAGTCCCAGGCCCCCTACATTCGGAGCTCGGAGTCTTAGCCACTGGACCACCAGGAAAGCCCCTCTGTTTTATTTCTTACAACTGCAAGTGAGTCTGCAATGGTCTCAATGAAGTTTCCATTTAAAAAAAACCTTTCATACATACATACAAAAAAGAATATTTAAAAAATACAAACACACAAAACCCCCATAAATATCCTAAAATGCCTGAGTGAAAGCCCTCTGAAGCTCTCGCCATAATTCGCTGAGGCTTTCTTCCCTCCTGCTCGTCTGATGCATTTTAACAAGGATGGAGCCATCCTTTCATCCTCCATGGCCCTCAGGGGAGGGAATGGCCAGAGCTGGGTGGCAGAGATCAGTGAAGCCAGAAGATCTGGGTCGTGAGGCCCAGCAGTGAGCATTCCGAGCCAGGTCCCAGAAGCGGCCCTAGGCTGGCCCGGGACCTGCAGCCTCCTCCGAGGCTGACAAGGTACCTTCAGGGCAAGCGCTGCAGCTGTGCTGAGACATTTCCGGCCCCTCAGCCCGCACTTGCAGCTCCTGCCCTCCAGGGGAGTCCAGGGGCAGGTTATCAGCCTCCGTTCTTCCAAGTCCCAGGTCTAGGAGGAGCTGGGGGAGCAGGGGGTGTACAGAAAGGGCAGCGTGCTGGGAAGGCGTCTACTTTCCAGCAGACACTGTGTTGGGTGCTTGGAGAGGTGCCGTGTTTAACGCCCTCGTCCCTCTTTCAGGGTTCCTTAGGCCCTCCTGCAAACCACCCAGCTGGAGCACAAATCCTGGAATAGGTCTTTCTCATACCTTCTCACCAAGATCGCCACGTTCCCATCTGGTGTGTTCTCTGTTGCCCAAGGCCAGCGAAGAGCCAGCCCTGCCCGTTCACATTCGCGTGTGTTCACTGCTGGGCTTTGGCTGGAGGTCACTGGCTGCAGCGCGCTTCCCCGGTGGTTCAGCGGGAAAGAATCTGCCTCCAGTGCAGGAGACAGGGGTTCAGTCCCTGGGTTGGGAAGATCCCCTGGGGGAGGGCATGGTAACTCACTCTAGAATTCTTGCCTGGAGAATCCCATGGACAGAGGAGACTGGCAGGCTACAATCCATGGGGTCACAAAGAGTCGGACACGACTGAAGGGACTTAGCGCACACACACATTGGCTCCAGGAAGGGAACGCCTGGGAGAACCTCCTGTCTGAGAGAGGGGATGACTTAGACCAGCGGTCCTCAGCCCTCCTGGCACCAGGGACGGGTCTCATGGAAGACAATTCTTCCGTGGAATGGAGGGAGAATGGTTTGGAGATGACTCAAGAGCATTACATTTACTGTGCACTTTCTATCTAGTATTATTATGTCAGCTCCACCTCAGATCATCAAGTATTAGATCCCAGAAGTTGGGGACCCTGGCTTAGACTCTGGGTGCCCGAAGCATCCCTCTAGCTTCAGCTCAGAGCCTCAGCAGGCAACAGAGTGGGAGAGAGGAGGGTTGGGGGGCTGCTAGAATTCAGTGCTCTTGTTTTGTTTTGGGGGCGTTGTTATGGTTACCTCTGCACCTGCTACCATCTCTCCTTTTACAAGAACGATCTACTGATTCCCTTTTAACTGAATTTATGGAAATTTAAAACATGAGTTAATTTAAAGAAAAATAAGAAACTATAGCACAGGTTGCAGCAGGCAAGACAAAATCTGTGAAGGCAGATAAGACAAAATCGGTGAAGGAATACAAACAGCTGGAAAACTTGTAGTCTGAGGGCTCCCTTGCTCAGCTCAGCTCAGAGAACTGAGTCCTCTGGGACTGGGTGTCCCGTGCATCAGCCACGTGCTGAATGTGGCTACTGAATGTTTGAAACGAGACTAGTCCAAATGGAGACATGCCATTAGTGCAAATACACACTGGATTTCAAATTCTTCTTAGCTTATCAATTCTTCTTAGCTTATTAATAATAGCTTATTAGCAATTTTTATATTGAGCACACACTGAAATAATATTTACATTGGATTAAATAGAATATATTTAATTTATTTTCTTTTTAAATTTACTTTCTTTAATGTGTCTGCCTGACCATTTAAAGTGACACTTGTGCCTTGCAATACACTTTTTAAGAAAACATTTATTTTGGCCATGTTGGGTCTTAGTTGCGTCCTGTGAGATCTCCACTGCAGCACGCGGGCTTCTGTCTAGTTGAGGCGCACAGGCTCAGCTGCCCCGTGGCTTATGGGATCTTAGGTCCCCGACTAGGGGCCAAACCCGAATCCCCCACACTGGCAGGTGCATCCTTAACTCCTGGACCACGAGGGAAGTACCCTGAAACTCTTGTCTGCTGGCCGGCACCATTCTAGACCTTCCAGCTGTGGGGCTGTGGGCAGCTTGCTGCTACCAGGGCACACCCTACCCCCAGCTCCTCTCTCCCACCCAAGTCCAGAGTTGCTTCAGAAAGGTAGTCTGGTGGAGCATGGAGGGCAACTGGGGCACAATGAGGCCAAAGGCCAGCTTGGGGTCTGCCCGGGTTGAGGGGAAAAGGGTGGAGCATGGAGCCAGGTGCAGGCAGTGGGACAGGTGGAGGCATATTAGTGTGGTGGGTATTTAGGTTCTGCCGTAGATGTGGGCAGCAATGGGAGGGTCAAGGGGACTCCTCAGTAACTTTGACATTGACACCATGGAGATGGTACAGGAAGAATACCCCTCATGGCTTCCAGCTCCCCCCAAATACAGTCCAGACTCTCCATGAGAACACTCCACTCTCAATCATCATCTGAGAGTTTTCAGCATGCCACAGAAAGAGCCAGAGCCATTTTAAACAAACCACTGGGACTGCAACTGGGACTTTCTACCTTGTGGCTCCCCACAGCCCCACCACAGGCCCCCAGAAAGGCCAGCAGCCCACCGGGCACTTGCCCATGCCCAGTGGGCACAGCTCCACCCTGTGGAGGCCCGTCTGGTCAGGCCATTAGGGACACACCTTTGAGCAACTGGCTCAGTCTTTGGGGTTCTTGTCACCTGGGCTCCAGAAAACCCCCAAAGAGCATCTCAGAGAAGGCTTGGCAGAGGTGACTTGTGGGCACACAGGTGGCAGCCTTTGGGGTGAAAACATCCAGGCTCCTTTCCCCAGAGGTAAAGTGATTGAGTTCACGCATATGCAAAAGGCACGGCTAGCTTCTCCCAAATGTTTACAGGCGTTTGTGCATGAGAAACCGCATGAACAGCTTCCTAAGGGCCGCCAGGACCCACTGGCCTCTAATTCAGAAGACACACCTAGCTGGGGAGGGAGGGAAGACTTTTGGGGGGCAGGGGAGGGAAGATTTCGAGCAGAATGGTATTTCAGTCAAGTACGGTGGGAAGAGGTCTGTGGTCAACCAGGCAGGGACTTGAAACCTGGGCCCTTGTCTCCTGGCTGGGAGACCTTGGATGAAGTTCTTGACCACCTTGAGACTCATTTTGTGTGTGTGTCTGTGGTCAGTCCCTTCAGTCATGTCTGACTCTTTGTGACTCTATGGACTGTAGCCCACCGGGCTCCTCTGTCCATGAGATTGTCCCATGCAATGATACTTGTGTGGGTTGCCATTCCCTCCTCAAGAAGATTTTCCCAGTCCAGGGATCGAACCCATGTTGTCTGTGTCTCCTGCACTGCAGGTGGCTTCTTTCCACTGAGCCACAGGGGAAGACCCAAGCCTCAGTTTGCTTATCGATAAAATGGGGATAATTCACAGGACTATGGGGGTGTTTAAATAAGCTGACACACCCCGCCCCCAGCAGGAGTGATCAGCACTATTCTTCACCCTCCTGGTGCTGCGTGAGGGTCTGCCTGCCCCACGCCAGGGGCAGGGCCCAGCCCATGGCCCAGTGACGTCAGCAGGGCCACCCAACTCGCTCTGCTCAGCTGGCTGCACATTAGAGTCACTTGGGAAGTCTCCCCACCTCTGCCTTCCCCGGGGGCTGCATTGCTGATTCCGTGGGGCCTGCTACACTCTATTTTTATAAAGCTTGACAGTCAATCTGAAAGTGCAGCCAAGGTTTAGAGTGCTTATCCCACCAGATAGGAAATTCTGGGCCTTATCTGTGGGAGGAAGGGGTCTCGCATTCACACTCTCCCTTTCTCCCAGCGGGGATGGGGAGGGGGGGCTGTCTCGAACCCAGAGCCTGGGCCGGCGGGGACACGCAGGCTCCAGGTGTGGGGCTGCCTGGCGCCCTGACCCTGTCCATGGGGACTGCTGCAGGCAGGCTCGTGAGCGCCCACTCGTCTTCGCTCGCTCTATTTCCATCACTCGGGACAGATGGCAGGAAGTGGCAGTGGGCGTCGAGTCATGCAGGCCCTGAGGATTTGGGATGGGAAGGCTTCACAGGAGGAGGGGGGAGTGCTTGGTTTTCCTCCCACCCCTGGGCATCAATAGATGCCAGCCAGGCAGCCTGCCTCCTGGATGGGAGGGGAGGTGAGACTGTCGTGAGCCCCTGCAGAACTCAAATGTGCACACAGGCACACATACACACTCACACACACACATGCCTGGCTGCTGCTCCACTCAGGACATGGTGCTGAGGAGGGGGCCGCTGGGGTGTCGCTGCCCTGCCTCTGATGCTGCCACCTCGGCCAGCCCACCATCTCCTCACCTGCCCTTTGCTGCCCAGGCAATGAGGCTGCTCACCAACCCGGGGATGGACTTGAGCCGCTCATGGATCACACTATCCCGTTGGGGTGCCCTTCACAGGCTCGACTCAGCAACCCAAAAATGACAACACTGATACTCGCACCATTTACAGAGCTCTCTCTATGCACGGGGTGTGGGGGGGGCGGGGTTGGCGGAGGATCTTATTTACCAAGGAGGAAAACGAGGAGACCGTGGAACAGAGAAGCTAAATAACTTGTCTGAGGACACATAGCTAAGGTGTGAGGGGCCTGGAGCTGAGCCCAGAGGCACAGCCGTGTTACTTCCGCAGCTACGTTCGCGCTTGGCTGGTCTGTCAATTCCAAATGCTGGAGGTGGGCTCTGTGACAGGCCAGGGGGCATACACGTATGTAGGGGCAGGGTGATCTGCCCTACGGCCCCCCAGCCCCGACGGCTCAGCACAGGGCCCAACCTCAGGTGAGGGCCCGGCAGAGGCGATGAGCATATCTGCGGCCCAGGGAGGCGATGGACACTGCCCACGCTCACAGTGTCACTTGGGCAGAGCTGGGCCAAGTACTTGGTGCTCTGGAGTCACTGCCCAGAGGGCCCATCTTGAGACAAGATCTTTTTTTCATAGCTGCACACCGTGGCATGCGGACTCTTAGTTCCCTTACCAAGGATAGAACCCATGTGTGCTAAGCGGCTTCAGTCGTGTCTGACTCTTTGCGATGCTGTAGCCCGCCAGGCTCCTCTGTCCATGGGATTCTCCAGGCAAGAATACTGGAGTGGGTCGTCATGCCCTCCTCCAGGGGATCTTTCAGACCCAGGGATTGAAGTCTCTTGCATCTCCTGACCAGGGATCAAAGCTGAGCCCCCTGCAATGGAAGTTCAGAGTCGTAACCACTGGACCACCAGTGAAGTGCCGAGAGAGGATCTTAACACAGGGCCAGGGTGGACTGGGCACAGGGCAGAGCAGCAGCAGCAGGTCTCAGATTTATCCCTTGCCTGCCTCAAAAGGCATGTGCTGGGGGGCCAGGGGAGGCCGGGAAAGACCAGCAGATGCTCTGCCTGGCTGAGCATGGCACGGGTGTGGGCTGCCTGCTGGAGAGGAGCGCTGGGCAAAGGCCTCAGGCAACAGATCAGAGTTGGGCCAGCTGGGGAGCGGGCACAGGCCCTTTCAGCCATCCTTCTCAGGTCAGCTCAGCTAACCCCACACCCACCCCTCGCTCCGGCGCCTGCAGGTCCCCTTGGCTTGTCCCCATCACGTGGATGCTCTGTGGCGCTCCAGGATGTGGGCTGATCACAGCTGACAGATGCACCTGCCTGTTCCAGAGAAACATCAGTCAGCTGGAGCTGGGGGAGGGGCCGCACAGTGGCTCACTCCACACTGCACCCTCCTTTGCGCTCTGTCTCCTTCCGGCCGGGGCTGCAGGACCAGCAAAGGGAGGTGTGCCAAGTTCTCTCCCTTCTTTTTTCTTCGCCTTGGAAACCAGGGGCTCCCCTCTTCCTCACAGAGGCCACATTCAGGGCTGTGCAGATGCTCCTGGGCGGGGGATGGGGTGGGAGAGCAGATGGCCCCCCCAGCCCCAGTTGGCAAAGCAGCTCCCATGCTTGCAGCAGATTTGGATAAGAAAAGGGCTCCTAGTGTCAAAACATTGGGGTCCTATCCTTTGGAAAAGGGGATGTGGCTGGCTCAAGGTCACACAAATAATTCAGGAGGCATGGTTGGGGTGGGGTCTGACCCGAGTGTACTCACGAAAGTATTCGGAGGGTGCAATAGGCCACAACTCCACGGGGCCAGCCCCCAACCGGGGTGGGGCATCTTCTATAACCAGTTGCCTGGTTATAGGCACACTCCTCTCTCCCTATTCCCCCCACAAGCCATAGGGAACTGAGCTTTGGAGTAAGACAGAGCAGGGTTCAAATTTCCACTGTAACACTTTGTAGCTTGCAATCTAGGGTGGGCCTTAGTCTCCTCACCTGTAAAGTGGGTACAATACCAAGCACTACCTGGGGGGTCACGTGGGGGTCCAGAGAGATAATCCAGGTGCAGAGCCTGTTGGAAAGACCCTGGAGCGGCCACTTCAGGGCTCTGCCCTTCGGCCCTGGCCTTGTCTCAGAGAACAGTCAGAACCACTTCACTCGCCATTCAATTCAGGGATGTGATTACTATACTTGGAAATAAGGGAAAAAATTAGGGACCACCTCCCACAAACTCCCTGCAAGAAGGCAGGAACCTGGGCAGGTAGAGGGTCCCAGTGGACATGCCAGGCCATGAAGACGTCTCTCTCTGAAGACCCAGGAGCAGAGCAAGGGTTCTGCTCGCTCCTTTCTCCTAAGATCTCAGGGAGTTCAAGTCCTGGCCCTGTGCTGGGCGAGCTGCACGCCCACCCTCGTCACCCTCGACCCCAAGCCTCGTGTCTACAGAAGGGGAAGTGGCAGGGCCCACCCTCCCAGGACTTCGTGAGGACCCACAAAAGACAGTGACAGGTGATGAGGATGGATGAGTCAGGCCACCTCCCAGCCTGCGCCCTGAACTGTAGCCCCATTGCCGCAAGTGCTGGTGGTGGTTCAGTCGCTAAGTCGTGTCTGATTCTTGTGACCCCACAACAGTATGTAACCCCTCGGGCTCCTCTGTCCATGGCATTCCCCAGGCAAGAATACTGGAGCGGGTTGTCATTTTCCTTCTCCAGAGAATCTTCCTGACCCAGAGATCACACATGTGTCTCCTGCATTACGAGCAGATTCTTTACCACTGAGAAGAAGCTGATTTTTCATAATCTCCCTGCTGACCTTGGTGACAGTGGTGATCACTGTCCCTGCCTGGCCCACAGCTGAAGGTGTGGGGCCCACTCCAGTCTCCAGCCAGGCCAGCTGTAGGAAGGGCATTGGCAGGCATGGTGGACCCACTGGGGCCTGGCTGTGAGAGAGGGCAGGGGCCAGTGTGGGGTCACGATAACCAAGGGAAGGGCCAGATGCACATGGAGGACGGGAGCCACTCCCCACACTCATCTGGCAGGGACAGGGCGTGGCCTCCTGGCAGGTAGGGACCAGTGGGGGAAAGGCAAGAGCAGGGGGATTGTCGGGTGGCTGGTGGACACAGCAGGCTGAATGCACACCTGCACGCAGCCTGACTCAGTTGAGAGCCCCACCTCTGCAGGTTTGGCAACCTGGCCAACCATGGGTACAGCCATGGGGTGTGGCTGTGCATCACAGGCTCAGACTGATGTCCAAGGATGCCCATGACCTGTGATGGCTGTGCACATGTGTATAGTGAGCACACAGTGTGTGAGCCTGTGACACGGCTCTGCGTTTCTCTACTCCTGCCCTGTCTGCCTGGAGGTGGCAGGGGAGACTTAAGGTGAAGGGGAGAAAAGCACCTTCTCAACATGCCCTGCCGGCATGCTCGAAGGGTCTCATGTGATCCTCCTGATGCCACTGAGTGATGGAGCAGACAGTGCGGGGGCGGGGGTGGCCTGGGATCAGGGGCAGGGTGGTCTGGAGCCAGCAGCCACAAGCCCACTCTGGACTGCTTGTCCTCATGAGTGACAGAGAGTAGGAATCCATCTCAGGGGGAAGGGCATGGAGTTGGCGGGGAGACTGGCAGAGACTAACCCAGTATCCATTCTTCCTAACTCACAAAGCCCTGATTTTATTTGAGGGTTGTGGGGTTTTTTTGGCCCTTTCTTCTTTCTACTTCCTGCAGCCTGTGTGTGTTGGCTGGAACTCCAGCAGCCATTTTGGACGTTAAGGTAACCTCTAGAATGGAAGCCAGTGAGACAGATGGAGCCTGAGTCCCTGCTGAGACAGATGGTACTTAGTCCCTGTGGATCATAGGGTCTCCGTGCCAGCCCTCTACTGCCTCCCTCTGGACTTCTGTGTGAGAAACGCGGGCAAATGTGTTCAAACCACTGTTATTTGGGTTGTTCTGTTACAAGCAGCCAAATCTAATCCTCGTGTTTCTTCTTCCCTCCAAAGCAAGACTGTCCCACACATGTGGGGAGGTGGCAAAGCATCAGCAGATTTTCTGAGTGTTCACTGTCTTCTGGGAGGGGTGAGCTTATTTTCCATTTCCTCGTTACTCTGCATTAATTATTCTTCATCCTTCCCAACTCCTTGACACCATCTCTTGAACTCTACTGCAGGCATTTCCCTTGCTTTCTCTTTCTCTCCAGCCTCCCAACAGCCCCACAGTGGAAACTAACCACATGTGTCCTTGGCAGGGGTCCTTTAGCCCTTCAGGAAGTGGATATTCATTAATTACTTGGATAATTAAATGACGCACTCATTGACCAGCCTTCAAAGGTAAGACACCCCCTCCCAGCATTCAACCTTTCCCCAGCACTAATGAGTCCGAGGCTTGGGGTCAGCACTCTGACACTTGCCCCAGGGACTTAACTGAACCACATGGGTGACCCCAAGCTACTCCTCTGTCCAGCTTCTGTTCCACAAACACCTAAAGCCTTTGCCGACTGACGGGGGCCCCAGGAGTCTAGCCTCCCAGGCAGGACACCCCAACACTTACTTTTTCCCTAGTGACGCTACAGGGGACAGCAGGGAATGGAGTCAAACAAAGAGGCACAGCCAGGCTCCCTGGTCCAGGGTAAACCCCCGAAGCCCCCACCCCCCAGCCCCGGGCGAGCGCCCAGCTCCGCCAGAGCCTACCTTGGCCCGCTGCATCCTGGACGACCGAGAAAACTGTTGCCGGCTTCCCCTCCGCGCAGCCGGCCGTGCGGGCAGCTGCCTCATGTTTGCCGGGACCCAGACGCAATTGCTGCTGGCGGCTCCTCGCCCGCCCCCTGCCCACCCTCCCCGCCAGCGCTGCCACCCTAGGCTCCGCCCCTTCTGCTGGGTGTCGATCCGTGCTCAGCCTCCCTCCGCGTGCACCTCTCCCCTTCGCTGGCTCTCATCCTTCCCGCCCCTCTCCCGGTCTCCCTGCCCGGCTCTCCCTCCGGGTCGCCCCTCTGGCCCTGTCACCCGGGGTCTCTGTCTATGCCCGCTTCCATCCCATCTGTCTCTTTCTCTAACACACTCTCTGCTCCCTAACCTTGGAAGAGGGAAGTCTGGGGGGTGTGGAGAGAGCCCCGTGTTCCTGCCCAACAGGAAGGACAGCAGGGCAGCAGGGAGAGCCTCCCAAGCATTTTCCAGAACAGGCCAGCCCCTTCCCTCCTGGCTGCACCCTCCCTCATGCAACCAGCTCCTTATGGACAAGGGGTGGAGTGACCCCAACCCCTGCCTACGACCTTGGGCCTTTACAGTTAAACTGGGCTTTGGAGAAGGGTCTCTCTGGTCTCCCTCCAGCAGCCTTGAAGGTGACTTCTGGGCACCCCTGGCATCCAGAGCATGCTCCTAGTGGGGACATAGCTCTGGGTGCTGGGCCCTCAATGGCCCCAGCGATGGGGACACACCACCCAGAGACGGTGACGGCTTCCAAGGCCACATCATGCGGGTCACAGGCCAGGGGGCCTTCAACCTGTTTCACCTGTGCCCACCTCACCTGTCTCCTTTGACCCCACATGGGGACTTGCCATGGGGGGAGCTCTCCCCAAACCTGAACTCCTTATACCCTCCAGGGAGCCCAGCATCTCTCCCTGCTGTCTGTGTCTGGGGTTGGGACCACATCAGGGCAGCTGAGGGACCTCACCAGACTTTCCCGGGGCAGACGTGGAGGAAAGGGGTGAGGGTCCCCGGACATCCTGGGGAGGGAGTCTCCTTCCCGCCCCTCAGGAGGGCAGACTCCGGGACATTTGCTCAGCCCCCAGGGAAAGCACCCAGGAGCCAGGTGCCCAAAACCTCAGCCAAGTGTCCCTTTTCTGTACCCTAGGAAGGAGCCAGCCTGTGCCACTGGTTCCCATGGAAACAGAGCCCTGTGCCACCCCCTCCTCTGCGTGCACTTGCACACCCTTCTCCATTTGTGTGTGTTTGCGCCAGCCAATCAGCTCCAACTTTCAGGTCCTGGGAGGAATAAAAGTCTGGAGTAGTTGACCCACCAAGGGAGGAGGAGTTTGGAGTGCCTGGGCTTCACACCAGGCAGGGACTCAGTGGACCCTGGAGCTGACCACGGCGGTGCCCCGGGCAGAGGAGAGTGCAAGCCCCCTGCAGCTGTTGGGTCAGGGCAGAGGCTGAGCTCCTTGAGAGCCTGGAGACCTGGTGATCTCAGCTCTGAGCAATCGGCACCCCCCCACCCGCCCCGAGCCAGTTGAGTCCCCGCAGTGGCCTCGGCAGGGAAGTGTCATTATCTCTGTGGATGATGAAAGTGAGACCCAGAAAAGGTAAGGGATTTGCCCCAAGTCACTCAGTCGTGTCCGACTGTGCGAGCCCACGGACTGTAGCCCACCAGGCTCCTCTGTCCATGGGATTCTCCAGGCAAGAGTACTGGAGGGGGTTGCCATCTCCTCCTCCAGGGGGTCTTCCCGACCCAGGGATCGAACCCAGGTCTCTTATGTCTCCTGCTCTGGCAGGTGGGTTCTTTACCACTGGCGCCACTGGGACCTAGAAAGTGACACAGCTGGTACACAAAGCCCACTACTTTCATCCCTAAGTGATATACGCGGCTAAGACCCTGCCAAACCTCCCATGCTGCATACATCAGCTTGGGAATTCGCCAGTCGCGCTGTCCAAGACAGACCTCGCCGTAATTATGGCCTAGTCAGCATGAGGCAGGACCAAAGAAGGCCCCCATCCCCGCTCCTGGTTTGGGATGAGGGCTGAACTTCCTTTGCCAGATATGCTTTCTTCTAAATTCACAAGTTAATGAGCTTCAAGGAGCTCATCTTACCAAAAAAAACCCAAATGAGCTTTTTGAGCCAACCCAATACAACAAAACAGGGCAGCTGCCCACACACTCCACCCCCCACCAGTCCTCTAGCACCTTGGGCCTGGAGAACCTCCAACCACAGCTGCCACCACGGGTGTGCCCCTCATAACACACACATGGGGCTGGCCTGCATGATGTGTGCCCCCCATCTCTTTCTCCCCCAGCACCTACCGGGGTTTTTCCAGAGCACTCCGAGCTGGTCCTACCCAGGCCTGTGGGAGTTGCAGGAAAGAGAAAGGTTAGGAGAGTGTGGAGGTCAAGGACACCCCGGAGCAGAGCTCCCCACATGGCCCTCAGCAAGCCCAGCAGTGGTATGGACTCATAGGTGGCGGCTGACTCTCCTTGTGACTGTCTGAGCGTTTCTGGAGATTCTTCGGCAGTGCTGCTGCTGCTGCTGCTAACTCACCTCAGTCATGTCCGACTCTGTGCGACCCCATAGACGGCAGCCCACCAGGGCTGATCCCTGGGTGGAGAAGATCCCCTGTAGAAGGAAATGGCAGTATTCTTGCCTAGAGAATTCCATGGACAGAGGAGCCTGGCGGGCTATAGTCCACGGGGCTGCAAAGAATTGGACATGACTGAGCGACAATACTTTCTTTCCAGATCCACCTTCAAACCCTTCCTCCTTGGTACCCCAAACCTGGCTTCATGGAGTCCCCACTCTGTATCTTTTTTTCAGATTCCTTTGAGCCCTGGTTCTGCTTACGGCTGGCTGAGGGGCACAGGAGACAGTACAGTTTCAGGGTTTAGGTCCTTGCTCCACCAAGAGCCCTTACCTGTGAGGAAAGCCTCTCTGGGTGGTGGTGGGTCTCCCCAGGCAGGTGGAGGCCCCTCCCCACAGGAGTTCAACAAAAGTCTCTTGCCCTCAAACAGTGCTTCCCTGAAGGCCACAGCCCCCAGGTGTCCCATGAGTCGGCACAGCTGTGGCATTGTCTTACTTGGCTTTATTTGTCTCTCACTGCCTGGACACCTCTTCCGCTGCCCACCTTTCCGGGGCTGGAAGGAAGCCCTGGAAGACCTGAGATGATGCCTGGTGGTTCAGACGTTAAAGCGTCTGCCTCCAATGTGGGAGACCCGGATTCGATCCCTGGGTTGGGAAGATCCGCTGGAGAAGGAAATGGCAACCCACTCCAGTATTCTTGCCTGGAGAATCCCATGGACTGAGGAGCCTGGTGGGCTGCAGTCCACGGGGTCACAAAGAGTCGGACACGACTGAGTGACTTTACTTACTTACTTACTTAGGGAGATACCGTGGTTCACTTCATCTCACCAGACTGCCCCAGCTCCTGTCCAGACCTCGGCCAAGGCCAGCCATCCTGGCACATAGCTTGGGACTCCGCCCAGCTCCGGGGGCAAGGCACGGCTCCCCGGTGGATCCTTCCTGAGCGGTGCTCTGGGTTTGAAGTGATGTGAAGTGAAATCACTCAGTCGTGTCCGACTCTTTGCGACCCCACGGACAGTAGCCTGCACCAGGCTCCTCCGTCCATAGGATTTTCTAGGCGAGAGTACTGGAGTGGGTTACCATTTCCTTTTCCAGGTTTGGCAAAGGTCAAAGGACAGAAGCTATACGCCTCCTTCCTGGCCATCGCAGGGCACCCCCGCACCCTCCCCCTGATGTCATGGGAACCTCAGGGGGGCCAAGGAGACTCCACACCCCCAGGCAGATCCACCTGCCCTCCACTGGGGCCTGTGCACACTCCCCGCAGCCTCTGCGCTGACCCCCTCCCATGGGGCCCTCGTCGGGCTCGTCGGCCTCTCAGCTCTGTGAGCAAAGCTGCCAGCCGGTCTCTTGCCCTCTAGACCTCGAGGCGGGGCTGGGGCGTCGGCTGGGTTCCTCAGACCGCAGGGGATCCTAGAAAGCCCTGAAGACGGTCTTCAAAAAAGAACATTATCTTTGGCTGTGCGGGGTCTTCATTGCTGCACAGGCGCTCTCTGATTGCGGCGAGCAGGGGCCGCTCTAGTTGCAGTGACAGGCTTCTCACTGCCGTGGCCTCTCTTACTGCGGGGCATGGGCTCTGGGCATTCAGGCTTCAGTAGCCGGCTTGAAGGCTTGGTAGTGGTGATGCACAGGCTTAGTTCCTCCTCGGCTTGTGAACTCTTCCAAGACCAGGGATCGAGCCAGTCTCCAGCACTGGCAGGAGGATTCTTACCCACTGAGCCCTTTCTTCTGGCTTGATGTGAAGGGAGGGTTCTCCTCATTGTGTTCAGCTCACCACCTGCTAAAACTCCCCCTCCACCTCAAAGCCTGACTCCTGGGTACCCCTAGTGTGGGGAGGGCTCAGGCTATTGAAATTCTGCATCACTGCTGGGCAAAGGTTGGGGCCGGGTGGGGTTATCTCTGCCTACACCCCACCTTCCCCTCGCTGGGGACTGCGGTGCTGAGTTTGTAAGAGGGGCGACTGTTAACTGCTCCAGGAGTGGCACATCCTGGAAGTGCAGGAAGGATTAAGGGCCACAGAGAAGGGGCTTCACGCCAGTGGCATGGTATCATCTGAATTATAAAGAGCCACCATTATCAATGTTTCTTTGGGGTAAGTTGTGTCCTTTCTACCCAGCCCACATCCAGTCTGTGCCTTCGTTTTCTCAGCCATAAACAGGTGACAGTAAGTGTCTAGAGTGCTTGGTAAAGGGCTGCCCTGGTGGCTCAGCAGTAAAGAACCCGCCTGCCGAGGCAGGAGACGTGGGGTCGATCCCTGGGGGGGACAAGATCCCCTGAAGAAAGAAATGGCAACCCACTCCAGTATTCTTGCCTGGGAAACCCCATGAACCCAAGAGCGTTAGCCTATTACCAATGTTGTGATCGTTTTAGGTGGAGAGCGAAAGGACTCAGCCATACCTACACATGTATCCATTCTCTCCCAAATTCCCCTCCCATCCAGGTTGCCACATAAACTGAGCAGAGTTCCTTGTGCTGTATAGCAGGTCCTTGTTGGTTACCCATTTTAAATATAGCAGTGTGTAATGCTCATCCCAAACTGTCTTTACCCCATTCTTTGCCCCCGGTTCTCTAAGTCTGTGTTTCTGTTTTGTAAGTAAGCTCATTTGTATCTGAGATGAGATAGAGAGCATCGCCGACTCAATGGACATGAATTTGAGCAAACTCCCGGGGATAGTGGAGGACAGAGGAGCCTGGCGTGCTACGGTCCATGGGGCTCCAGAGTCGGACACAGCTTAGTGACCTAACAACAACAATCTCTTAGTAAGTCCGTGAGAAATGCTTAGCACACTTCCTCATTTATACTGAGCCCCATAAATGAAACTGTTTGTCCCCTCAGGTAGCCTGTGTGGGCCCCTGGCCATCTGACTTCTTTGCACACCTGGAGCCAACTGGAACTAGCCTGGCCAGCGCCTGGGACCTGGCCCATGTGACGTTTCTCTGGCAGAATCCGCCACCGGTGGCTCATGGCCTTTGCTCTGCGGTGGCCAGGCTGGCAGAACTCCCAGGGCCTACCATCTGTCATCTCTCCTGTCACAGGAACAGCAAGGACACATGGATCACATCCTCTTGGAGATGGGCCTCCCTCTCATCCACCCACAGGGAACGTGGGCTGGCAGTGTGCCCAGGAGGAAACCTCCGGGGCCACCAGGGTCAGGGCATCGGAATCCAAGTCCTGGCAGGACTTCAGCTTATGGGACCTTGACTCAGCCACAGGATTTCTCAGAGCTTCACCTGCTCAACCGTGAAACAAGGATGACACTCTGCCCGCTTTGGGGAATGTCTTGAGAACAGATGAGACCACAAACCTCGAAGGGGCTTTGTGTCACACACAAAGAATGAGCATTTTAGGATCCCAGCAATTTAAAAACTGGGAAAATATGTAGTTTATTTCTCCCTGTGGCTATTTCTGTCAGCTGCTGAGCGCCACCCTCACCCAGGGTTATCAGAGCCTACAAGTTATGCTCCCTGAACTGAGCTCCTTTGAAGAGTCCAGTGCCCTAGGCCAAGGTTTCTAGATACTAAATTCAATGAATGGCAGCCTTTCCCAATTCACAGGGGAAAAACCAGCTAGTTTCTTAGGACTATTACTTCTGATCATGTTGGACTAGGTAACTTGGACTAAATTCCCAACTGAGGACAACTAAAAGCTGCTCAAAAAATATTTTTTGAAAGTTTGATTCAGGGGTGCGTGCTCAGTTGCTTCAGGTGTATTCAACCCTTTGTGACCCCATGGACTATAGCCCACCAGGCTCCTCTGTCCATGGGAGTCTCCAGGCAAGAATACTGGAGTGGGTTGCCATTTCCTCCTCCAGGGGGTCTTCCTGACCCAGGGATCGAAACCGAGTCTCTTGTCTCCTGCATTGGCAGATGGGTTACCACTAGCACCACCTGGGAAGCCCTTGATTCAGGGGTATCAGGGAGCAAACAAGGCAGTAAAAAGTCACAGGGCCAAGATCTGGAAAAAGAAAGAAACCCAGAGACATCTGGGGCTACTTTCTCCCTAAAGGATCTGGTGATACAGCAAAGATGCTGAGCAGAGCTGTTGACAGCCTCTGGATCTAAGGAGGTCAAAACTAGGGCCACCAAGAGCAGGGGGCGGGTTGCCTGAAAAATCCTTCTTGCTTTAAGTTGGGACCCCAGATGGTTTCACCCCCAAAGTATGAATGAACTGGAAACAGAAAAGTGCTCCAAGGTACTGCAAATCATCTCAGTCCCTGAAAGTCAATTAAAACAACTTGGTTTGCAGGATTGCAAGCCATCTGCCCAATGTACACATAATCCTCATGGAGCAAGTTAACCTCATTCTGCCTCAAATTAGTTCTATAGACTTACAGATAAAACATGTGGCACTTAATTCTTTCCAAGTAGGCAAGGAGACAATACTAACAAAAACCGAGAGAAACAACAGACAATAGAAATAGGCTCACAGAGGCTTCTTATTAGGGAGTTACTGAACTTAAACTATACCTAGTTTGGTCAAATATGTAAGACAGGCAATATTGACAGAGAACTAGAAATTATTTTTTAATCATTTTCTATTTTTATCCCATCAATTTAATTCTTAAAATGCAAGGGGCTACAGTTCCCTATGCAGGACAACAGATGAAAAGCAAGCCAAGAATGTTCGGGGAAAAGCCAAAAAGAGGTGACTGTGCCACATTTAAGGATGCTGGTCTGTGTGTGTTGGCAGTAGTGAAAATTGGGACACCATCCCAATTTCTAGTAGCAAATTTGTTGCTGGTTTGTAAGATGCAATTAAAAATAGACACCCCCTGAAAACTCAGCAGATTCTTATCTTAAAGGGCTTTGCTCCTTTGAACAGGAACCTGTCTCCCTCTTCGCTTGTATCTGCCCAGACCCAGCTCTGCCCCTGGACCAGAGTAGTCATGGCAAAAAAAAATGAGAGAGAAATAGCAGCATTTGAGTATTTGTTTTGTGACAATCCCCTGCCAAGGGGTTTCCACACATTGTTACATTATTTACAACCCTATGAGATAGCTATGACTCTTTTCCCATTTTACAGGTGGAAAAACTGAGGTCTGGAGGACCTATGGATCATGTTCAAGGTACCCTGGTCACCATACACTAGAGCCCAGAGTGAAGCCAGGTCTGACTGCTCCCAGAGTGGGCCCCACCCCACCTGCTCATTGTTGGGGTGACCCCTGGATGCCTGTGGTCAGAGGAGGCCTTGAAGTTCCCTCTCCACACTCATTGAACACCAACCACATCCAGGGCCCCAGCCTGGGAGAGCTGAAAGACCCAAAGCTAAGGCTTAGCCAAGTGAAAACACTTTATTGGATCCAAGGTCCTGTCCACTTCCTGTTCTCTCTCTTTCTCTTCCCCACTTCTGGAACTCAGGATCTGACACAAAGATGGAGATGGGATGATACCTGGCCACATGCATGGGACTGAAGCAGTAAGGGCCACCGTGCAAAATCCCCTTGTGGCCACCAGATCTCTCCTGGAAAAGCTGGGTAGCTGTCGAAGAGGCTACTTTCTGGGGTGCCGCAGGTGAGCCCCACTGCAGCCCACAGCCTACATCCCTTCTTAGGAAGCCAGTGCTCAGAGAAGGGCAGAGGGGCAGCAGCGTAATTCCCCGCCCAAGGTGCAGGCGGGGGCTCAGCCTTCACATGGGCCTCCTGCACTCCCGGGGCCAGTAATCCAGGCCGGGGTCTGTGGCGGGGTGGTCTCAGTGCCCTAGGAGTGGAGGGCTCAGGGGCCACGAGGCTGAGCCTGCAGCTGGCTCAGGCTTGCTTGATGGCTTTACCTGATCGGTGTGGTTGGACAAGAAGGGTCTCGGGGTCAGCAGATAGTGGCATAAGGTAAAGAGGGGACACGGGGGAAAGGGCTTCCCAGGGGGAGGAAGTGAGGGCCGGGGAGGGAACAGAGCCAAGAGGGCAAGTGGGGGCCAGAGGAGAGGAGGGAGTGAGCAAGGGGCTTGGAGAGGCGCAGGGAGGGGGTTCCTCTAGGGGGACAGCAGGCTCTTCCTGGTGCTGATATACTGCAAGGCGGAGGAGAAGGGAGACAGCTGGGGGATTCTGTCGGCTCTGAAGTTCAAAAGGAGCTAAGTGTGTTTTTGAGAATGAATGAATGAAGGGGTCATGAGCAGAAAGTGGGGTGCAAAGGGATTAGCAAGAGGGTGTCTGGTAACTGGAGACAGGGGACAATCCAGGCCTGGATGCCAGCCTGGGCTCTGGCAGCAAAAGTGACGGAAGTCCTCTGGTCCCAGCCAAGTCAGTGGGGAGGCAGGCAGCCCCGTCTATCACCCTGCGGCCATATCCGTGCTGTGGATTAAGAACCAAATGGCGGAGGGCGAGGAGGTGGGAGGGGAAGAGCCGAGCTCAGGCCTGTCCATCCCGGCCACATCCCAGAACCTTCCTCCTGGGCCCTGGGGACCCCAGATCCCAACCCTTCCCTTCCCGCCCCCATCCGCGGCACCAAGGAATTACAGGCTTGGGAAAATTCACTCACTGGGGTCCTAGAGCTTCAGGGAGGTGACCCGGGGGATGTGGAAGAGCTGTGTCTCCTCAGAGCTGGTGGAGCTGCAGCATTGTCGCAGGGGATGAGTGTGCGAGCCCCAGGCCCAGACCCTCAGCCCTGACACAGGAACAAGCCCAGAGCCCAGAAGAGCAGGGTTCCCCAAAGCTATGAATGGTGAGTGTGTTGCAGCAAGAAGGCTTCGGGGAAGACACCTGGAAGAACTTTCTGGCCCCGGAGCACCTCAGAGTGTGTGACTCTTTGGGGTTAGGCATAGGCTTCCCTGGCCTGGAGGGGTGTGTGTCTCAAGAAGTGGGGGTGGGCAGCAGGGGGCCGGGCCCAGCAGCTGGAAGGGCTCCTTCCTCAGCCCCTGCCCCCACCCCTAGTCCTAGCAGCGTCCTCACCTGAGGCGTTTCCGGATGGGACGGAAGTACTTGGAGGTCTTGATAGCAAAGACGATGCTGGGGATCAGGAAAAAGGTGCACCACCCCAGGCAGAACCAGAAGGCGTTCTGGGACAGAGGATGTGGGGTCAGCACGCTGTGCTGGGAGCAGCGCCCTCCCCTGCGGCTCGACACCCCCAGCCCTCCACGGACTCAACAAGGGGCACGGGGACGCGACCTCAGGCCCAGGGGAAGGACTGGGGTATGGGCTCACGCTGCCCCCACCGGCGGCCTCCCCGTCCACGAGCCCTGGTGAGCTGGGGCAGGGCGCTCACCCAGGGGTCAGCCACCATGTCACACAGGATCACACGGCCACTGTCCAGGGCTGCGGAGAGGGGCTGGCAGGTGGCAATGCGCTGAGTCACCTGTGGTGTCAACATGAGGTAGCTACATGCCAGCACTCCCAGACCCACGGGTGTTCTGAGAGGCGACAGGGACGCGGGCCGGGCGTGGGAACGCAGAGCAGCGAGGACCCGCTGACGTCGGCCCATTGCTCACCCCCCGCACTCCCCACCCCATCAGCAGCCTGTGCTAAGCCCCTGCTGTGTGCCCAGAGATGTCCTCCAAGGCACTCGCACTGGGAGACAACACGTGCACACACACAGTGCGTTGACACACTCATACCCACACGCGCATACAAACAGCTCAGGGCTAAGCAAGACCCCCTCAGCCCGGAGTGAGCGGCAGACCGCCTGCAGAAGTGTGATCAGTAAGGGCCCACAGGAGGAGGGGGGCTCTGAGGGCCGCTCTGGCCTCAGACAGGCTGGTGCGGGACCAGCACGAGGGGCGGGGGCTGACGGACAGCGCGGCCTAGAGAGTGACGCTGGCCAGTCCCAGCCTGGCCATGCTTGGGCCTCGGAGAAGGGCTGTGGCAGAGGTTGGCGGTGGGCAGAACTCAGCATCCAGATGCCAGGTTTGGGAGTCTGGGCCCAGGGCACCCCCAGGGGCTCTAGCGGGCAGAGGAAGGGAAATAGCTGGGAGCTTGCCTGAGGCCAAGAGGGTCTGAGCCCCCACTCACCTCCTCTCTCACCCAGGCCATGTACTGGGAGAAGTAGCCCAACTCCCGCTTCAGGAAACACTCACTTTCCTGCAAGGATGAGTCCTGGGCTGGTAAGAGGCCCAGGGCCAGCAGCCTTGTCCCCCATGACTGGCACCATCAGGACAGGCTGAGCTGTATTTCCTGGGAGCCCCTGGTGAGGGAGCAGGGCTGGAGAATCCTAGGGTGTGAGGCCCCTGTGCCTTAACTGCTCAACTCACCGCCAACTCTGAGACTGCCCCCTGTCCCTGCCCCAGGCCCTCCACTCACATTCCTCAGGATATGGGTGGCCCGGGTCGGCAGCTCTTCTTTCAGGTGAGCGACTCTGTCCAGGACACCTGAGATCTCCGACTGTTGGGGAGGAGAGAGGATCCATCAGGGAACGGCCACCCATTCACTTGTCCATCCATTAACTCAACATACGACACCCAATATACTCAACTTGGGATGGGGGGTGTTAGGCCCCAAGGGCACAGAGGCCATATATGGCGGTCCCCAGGGATCTGCCCACCCAGCCTCACGTTTTTCCACCACACCCTCTGCCTCCACAGATCAGAGCAGGCAAGGTTTCGAGTCAGCTGAAAGTCACGTCCTTCCTCCCTCTACTGCCCACCCTCTCCAGCCCTCCCTAGCGGCCACCTGGAGATGTGGGGCAGAGGATGCCAGTGCCTGGACACTGTGGTTGAGTTTAGCCTGTGAAAGAGAGATCAGGGCTGGTTAGGGGAAGGGCTGGGTAGGAGGGAGTGTTCACAGCATCCCCCCTCCTCTTCCACACCCCCTCCCTGCCTCTCCTCTCCAGGTCCCCAGCTCCCTGAGCGTCCAGACGTACCACAAGGTTCTGCTGTGGGAGGATCTTCTCCTGATGGAGGTGTTGGAGCCCTCGGGCCTCTTCCTGCAGCTTCTGCCCCAGCGTAGCATTGCCCTGAGGGGGGACAGATCAGAATGGCACTCTGCCCAGGCCAAGACAGCCTCTATCAACATACCCTTCACCAAACTGCTCGACAAGACACATTGCAGGGCGTGGAAAGTGCTGGAATCAGAGGTTGGGCTCAGAGGCAGGAAACTGAGGCCTCCTTAAGCTCGTGGACCACATCTGGGTTTGGGGGCCTACCTGAGCCCAAGTTCCAAGTTCAGCCCTCACTTGCTCTGCCCACCATGGGGGAACTGAGGAGGGCTGTCTGTGAGATGTCTCGAAGAGAACTTCTTAAACTCTCAATATTTATAAAGACAAAGTCTTCTTTTTTCCAGTAGATTTTAAGCTTTGAGAGGCAATTGTCATGACAGTTGATCCCACTGTCCTCACAGCATCTGATCCTGTGGATGCTACAAGCCATGTGTACCTTGTAATGCCTGCCCAGCTGTGTGATGTCAGACCACATCTGACAGCATCTGATCTGAGGTGGGGGACAATTTGCTTTAGAGATGAAGGCCCAGAGACATAGAAAGATTTGCCCAAGGCCCCACAGCAGTTGGTGGTAGAGTGTGAGTCAGAACTGACCCTACAAAACTGACCCTTCATCCCAGTGAGGGGCCCAGAGTCTCAGCCCTTGGTGGTGGGGGCCCTCACTCCTCCGTCTTTGCCCTCATCCCATCCCCAATTCATAAGAGACACGGGTTCAATCCCTGGGTTGGGAAGACCCCCTGGAGGATGACATGGCAACCCACTCCAGTATTCTTGCCTGGAAAATTCCATGGACGGAGAAGCCTGGCAGGCTACAGTCCATGGGGTCACAAAGAGTCGGACACGACTAAAGCCACTTCACATACACACACACACACCTCCCCAAGTCAGGCACTCTTGCCCATCCCCTCTCCCTGGCTTCTGTCTCCAGCCTGCCCAGCAGGGTCGCTGCTCCCTTCTCACTTGGGTCTGGGACAGTCCCTCCAGCTCCTGGGCCAGCTTCTCCACGTCACTATTCACCACTGGCTTCTGGATCTAGAGATAAACAGGAGAGGCCAAAAGGGGATGAACCCCGGCTCCCCCAACCCTAGAATTCCCAGTATTTTCAAAAGTACCCACACCAGCTAAGTCTACTATAGCAACACATCACTCATAGTGGGTTTGACCTGAAATTGTGAAATATATGAGACATTTTCCATTAGGAAAGAAAAAAAAAAAAAACACGAGGCACCCTCTGGTGTAACTCAATGGAGAGGCAACGTCCCCCCAGCTTTTGTAACAGCAGTGTGTTCAGGACCATGGACAGTGACACCTGTGGTTGGGTGGGGTGCATTCACTCCCCCTCAACCTGGGATGGGGCCGGGGGGTGGGGGTGGAGGTGGGGGTTCGGGTGGTGGCACTCTGGGGCACAGGGTCTGGGGACATCCCCAACAGAAGAGGCCCTAGAGACATGTAGGGAAGTCAAGGGAGAATGAAGAGCCCAGATGAGGTGAGACAGTAACCCACCCCCACCTCCTCTGTAGGCCCCTCTGATCTACCAAGGTCTGGCCTGAGGTGCCCACTGCTGACCTCAGCAAGGAAGCCAGGGTAGTGAATGCTCCCAAGTCCACTGCTCTGCAGAGCCTCCAGGTCCCGGCGGGCGGCTGGGCTCAGCAGGTCCAGATTCTTCACTTCCACTTTGAGCTTTTGCAACTCCTCCTGCAGCTTGACGGTGTACTGGGAGGGAGGGGACAGGCTGGGGCCATGCTCAGTGGCTGAGCCAGGACCCCACAGCTGGTATCCTAGGTGAGGAGCCCCTCAAGGCCCTCCTTCTGTATATGGAGGACACTACCAGCCCCAGACAGGCTCCTAGCAGGTCTCTGCCCCCCATGCTCCCCATCCCCAAATCTAACTCACCCTCACCAAGACTCAGCTCTCCTCCAGCACCTGCCTGGCTACTGTACAGCAACACAGACCTTCCAAGGTTGCCCAGTAGAAACAGCTTCCTTGGCCCATCTTTATTATATCACCTTGTATTAAGGTCTTCATAGCATGCTATTTACTTATTTAACATATAGTATACTATGTGCTTCGGGCTTCCCTGATGGCTCAGATGGTAAGGAATCTGCCTGCAATGCAGGAGACCCAGGTTTAATCCCTGAATAGGGAAGATCCTCTGGAGAAGGGAATGGCTGCCCACTTCAGTATTCTTGCCTGGAGAATTCCATGGACAGAGGAGCCTGGCAGGCTATAGGGTTGCAAAGAGTTGGGCATGGCTGAGCAGCTAACACACGCATGCTGTGTGCTTAATTATATCACTGAATATGCTATTTACTCATGTGGCTGCTTGTCTATTGACATCAGCCCCACGAGAATGCCATCTTGTCTGCTCAACTCTGTACCAAACCAGCAGTGTCTAGAGCAGAGGTTCACATGTGATGGGTGCAGTGCAAGTTTGTTGAATGGGTAAAAATAAATGAATGAATGAATGGACACAACCAACATTTCTAAGATTTGTTGTTGCTCAGCTGCTCAGTGGTGCCTGACTCTTTGCGACTCAGTGCCCATGGACTGCAGCACACCAGGCTTCCCTGTCCTTCACCATCTCCTGTAAGTTGCTCAAACCCATGTCCATGAGTCGGTGATGCCATCCACAACCATCTCATCCCCTGTCTCCCCCTTCTCTTCTTGCCCTCAATTCTTCCCAGCATCAGGGCCTTTTGCAATGAGTTGGCTCTTCACATCAGGTGGCCAAATTATTTCTAAGAGCAGTTTAAAAAGGAATTCGACATTTTCCAACCACTGCTGGGAGAGATTTAAAGGGCATGAAATTCAGCCCCAAGTTTCACAGACGAGAAGCTGAAGCCAGGAGCGGCATCAGAGAATGCAGCGCAGCCTCCTTCTCCCCATCCCCCACGGTGCCTTCCTCAGGGGAGCAAGGCCCATCTCTCAGAAGCCAGAACCTTAGAGAAGGTTTTAGGCATCAGTGACAGACAGGTACACGTGTCTCCAGAGGGGCAGAGGCCTCCCGGGGCCTGGGAAGGCACACCTTGTCTTACTTATCTCTGCATCATCAACTCACTATTACCTCCTTTGAGGACAAGTTCTCCTAAGGTCATATTTGGAATGTTGCCAGATGGCCCCCGAGGGCTGCTCTATCCCTCTGGACCTGAAGCTCTTCTGTGACTTGGACCCCTTCCCTCGACCGGGGCTGAGAGCGCCCCCTCCTTCCAGTCAGCGGAGCACAGGACCTCGTCTCAGTACCAAGGCCCCTCACAGAAGCCCTCCCTGGCCAGCTTTCACCTTGCGGCCTCCCACCAGGACAGAGTCTGCTCAGTCGACCTCCCCTCTGATTAGAGATGCTGAAGGAGGAGGTGGCTGCCATGTTAGGGAAACTGCCCCGGGTTATACAGTTTAAGACACGGAGTTGGGACAGAAAGTCTGGACCCCTTGGCTATGCTATGCTGTGGGCTAGGAATGGATAGTGAATTCAAAAGGAGTTGGAAGCGGACTTCCCTGCAGTCCAGTGGTTGACTCTGCACTCCCCATGCAGGGGGCACAGGTTTGATCCCTGGTTGCGGAACTAAGACCCCACATGTCCCATAACTTAGCCTAAAAATAAATACATAAAAATAAAGCAACAACAACGAAAATGCCATGAAAGAAATAAAAGCGGCAGAAAATGCAAGGAGATACTTAAATAAATATTTTTCAGAAAGGAGTTGGAAGGATTCTGAAGAGGGTGCAGAATCAGGAGTTAGTGTCTTAGGAGGAGCAGAAGGAGGACAGGAGGGGTATTTCTACAGCCTCTGTGAACCCTTGGGAGGGCCACACTCACAAAGCACGTCTCCTCTCAGGAAGTAGACTTTCCTTCTCTTCGTTCTAGAACTGTCTCTTGCCAGTGTTAATAAGTTTCTCCAGTTCTACACACCAAGTTCTGGCAAAGTCCAATGGTTAGGGAACAGGCTGGTGGGGGATCAAATCCTGACATCACCTACGGGCTGTGTGCGCTCAGGAGGGGGCTGCGGCGAGCCCTGCTCTAGTGGTACCCAACTTCATCACCATCATTTTCACCGTCACTCCCCTCCCCAGCCTCCCCACTCCCAACTGGAGCATCCCAACCAATGCCTGTCCTGGGTCAGGACACACACCCGAGTGCTCTCCCTCACTGTCACCACCCTGTCCAGTCTCAACCTCAGGTGCATTCCGTTTTCCTGGGAGCACAGCACTCTGAGCTGATCACAGCCTCCAGGCACTCATGCACCCACCCATACACTCTGGAATCTTCCCTGGGCTCTAGCCCTGGGCCATGCCCTGAGCTTGTACCTGGCTCTTCTGCCCCGGAGGCACCTCCATCTTTCTTGCATACTTCTCAGTTTGAAGGAGAAGTTTCCTCCATAAAGGCAAGACCAAAAGAGGGGGGACCTGCAGGATTGGGGGGGGTCCCCACTGTGTTCCAGAAGGTTCTCTCACCTGGCTGATATCCAGGTGCTTCTCCAGGTCGTAGGAGTCATTGAGCTGCAGGACAGTCCAGAGCACGGCCCCTTGCTTGCACTGCCTGGGGACGGACATGGGAGGTGAGAGCAGGGAGGGCAGGTGTGTCATCCCAACGGGACACCCACCTTAGTGCCTCCTCACACCCCATCCCCCAGGCCAGGCTGCCCACTCACTCATAGGCCAGGATGATGCTGAGGTTCTTCTTCAGGCCAAGAAGTTGGGACAAGTTCATGGACGGCGGCAAGTTCCCTGGAGTGTCTGCAAACTGGGGACGGGGCAGGAGGGAACGGGCTTGGAACAGGGAGTAGGGGATAGGGCCGCCCCAGCTCCCCAGGGCCTGGTCCCCGCTGCCCTGGCACCGCAGAGACCACACCCCTGTGACTTCAGCCCACACCTGTCTCTACCTCCAGTCACTCTCAGGCCCTACATCCTGGCAGGGACTCTCTCCAGGAATCTCTAGGTGGGTGGCCAGCCTGCTCTTCGGCAGACGATCTGGGCCAGCATCTCAGCTCACTTGCTCAGTGCAATAGGGAACCAGGATCCCCAGTTCCCAAACTTAGTGTTAGGAAACAGAGGAGCTCATGTCTGGGTGCCATCCCTCGAGGTCCCTGCCTGGGGCCCAGGGACTCACTGGCTCTTTTCTCTTACTCCTTATTTCCTGGTGAATTTCCATCTCTCTTCTTAGCCATCTCCATCATTCTTCCTGTCCCTTTTGCCCTCTGGCCCCCTCTGGCTCCAAACTTCCTTCTGAACCTCCAGTTCTACCCACGTCTCTCTCCATGTCCCTCTGGGCCCAGGGCCAGGTAAGCCCACCTCGTACAGCTCTCCGCTCTCCCAGCTCTGGCACACCAGCGTCTGCACGTTGCCGCCCACCAGGAAGGTGGAGAAGACGAGGAGGATGAGGGGCACAGCAAAGAGGAAGCTGAAGCCCACACCCCTGAGGAAGGTGGGGGGGACACGGTTGAGATGGGCTGAGCGGGGAGGATGCCCTGGACCATGCTCTCCATCCCCATTCTGCATCCTGGGGCCACCTTGGTCAGTGAGCCGGCCCCAGGGCAGAGCCCTCTGGGGAGAGGACCTCACAGGACGTGGCCTCCAGGACAGGAGGAAGGACTCAGAACTGGCGACTGCCCCATCTCATCCTGCCCCATCCCCCCTCCATGCCCTGGCTGGCAGCCTAGAGAAGAGGGCAGCCAGGGCTTCAGGATGAGGGGGACACTGATTCATGTTGATGTATGGCAAAAACCATCACAATACTGTATTATCCTCCAATTAAAATAAGTAAATTAATTTTTTAGAAAAAGAGCCAGGGCTGCCAGTCTCTGGGCCGAGGGCACTTGCAGGTGGCCAGCTCCAGGGCTCAGCCTCAACATGACTCCCTGGCATGGCCAGCCATGACTCAGCCATGACTTACCAGCAGGGGCAGCCACCTATAGCCTCTCGGTAGGACCCGTACGACCATCCAGAGCTTCTTCATGAAGCTTGGGGAGTGAAACATGGGCTGGATCTCACTCACCCGTGGGCCAGGCCCCTTTGTGCAGTGCCCAGCCTGCGTAGCTGAACATGGCAGCCCTGGCCTTAGGGATGATCTAGTTCAGGGATGGCAAGCAGAGTCTGCCTCTGGTGCCATCTGCTAATGGCTGGACACTGGGTTAAGAAGGATTCTCAGCTCAGAGAGAAAAGTGCCCATTGATTATTATAGTTAGTGAAGTTGCCATTTCCTTCTCCAGGGGATCTTCCCGACCCAGGGATCGAGCCCTCACCTCCTGCATTGGCAGGCAGACTCTTTACTGCTGAGCCACCGTTATTCATCGGGGCTCAGAGAGAAAGGCATCCATCAATTACTATAGTTGCCACCAGTGGGGAAGGGGAAGTGCTTCTTTTTTGCCATTCCTGCTCTGGGCCAACCCTTTTATACAAAGAAGGACACTGAGGCCCAGTTGGGTTATAATTCACCCAGGGCCATGCAGCAAGTTGGCCCAGAGGTCAGTCTCTTGATCCCTAGGACCGGCTCCTGTAGTCACACTAGGAGCGTGAGAAGAATGTGCCAGCCCGGAGGGCGGAGACCCTTCCCCTCTTCCCCAGCCCTTCTTACACCATGAGGAAGCGGGCTCCGGCTTCGCCCTTGGCTTCTGAGTGGCTGGGGTCCTCTCTGGCAGATAGCCCCCAGATGCCCAGGTTAAGGCCCACCAGGTCACAGACCACCACAAGCAGGACCACAGAGCACAGCACGCAACCTGCAATCCACCTGCCAAGGAGGAGGTGGGCGTTAGGGAAACCAGCAGGGGCTGACTGAGGCCCTACTGGCCGGGGGAGGCGCCTAGCCCAGAGGCTGGGGCTTTAGAAGTGTGACTTCCTACAGGGTCCTCAGGCTCAGATCCCCACAGCACACAGCTAAGTCGGGGGCGTGGAGGCCCAGTGAGTAAGGGGTCTTGGCTTAAGTGGAGGCAGGGACTTAGTACAAGGAGGGCTGACTAGGGCTGGAAACTGGGCCCAGGGTGGCTGAGAGGCTGAACCGCCCACCCCCACTCCGCAGGTTTCCAGACACCTGTATCTCTCATATCTCTGCACTTCCTCCAGGAAGGGGCGGCTGCGCTCTTCGACCTCCTCCAGCGCCTGGCTCCAGTGAGAAGCTGCCTCCCAGACTGGGAACGCTTCTCCCATTGTGTTTAGCTCTCTGGGCTGCTCAGCCACCACCTTCTTCAGCTCTGCCCAAAGCAGCAGGGGCTTAAGGGATGGGGAAGACCCCCCAGGGGCCCAGGAAGGAGGAGATAGACAGGAGGAACATCTGGGATGCATAGAGATGGTCTAGCGGGCTTGCCCACCCCAGAGGGCAGCCTTCAGCCTCCCCCCTCAACTGCCATGTCCCTTTCTCAACAAGCTTCTTTGGTAGGGGTGTGGTGGGGGGCATTCTGGACAGCCTGCTTGGCCCCTGGGCAGGCCCTCACCTCTGACCATGTCGGCCGTCTGCAAGGCAGCCAGGATTGGGAGGGCGTTGAAGGTGGTATTCTCCTGCCAAAAACAAAAGAGGCTTGCCTCCTGCTTTCCACCTGGGGGGCCCAGCTTGAGGGACCCTTGTTTCACCAGGTCTGGAGGGAGAGCATCCCTCATGGTGCTCCCAGCTCAGGAAATCAGGGAAATGCACGTCCTTTTGCTCTGTTGGTCCTTCTCCCCTCCTTCGGCCCAGGCTGACTCAACTCCCCCAAACATGGCTCCTTTCTGTCTCCACCTTCCTGCCCAGACTATTGCAGTAGACTCCCAGCCAGTGTCTCATCTCTCCCAGCCATTCTGCACAGCACCCTCTGTTTCCCTAAAGTCCAGCTCTGGGCTATTCTTCCAGCCTCCGGTTCCACTTCCTTCCTCCTGGAATATTTGCTGTAGTCACCCAGCACAACTGATTCACCAGTTCCCCAACCCTGGCATTTTCCAGGCCCGGGGTCACAGGTGCTGACTCACCCTGCACCCTCCCCCCACAGCCCGTCTCCACCCAGGAGAGCCTGCCTTTTTCTGGAGCTCAGGGTGTGTTTGCTCCCTGGCCATCCCCAGCCCACACCTCATGGGGATCCTGGCCCTTCCTTCTGAACTCCAGGCCTACCTCCCCCACCAGACCGTGCATGCAAGGACCAGCATTGTGAGCCTCCAGTCCAGAGTGCCACATGGTAGGTGAGGCCCTGACTGGACCCAAGCCTGAGGTTCAACTGGGCTCCCACCCCAAAAGGGAAGAACTGAGGTCCCTCACTTTTGAGTTCCCAGGCAGGTGGGAGAAAAGTCAGGGAGACCAGGGCAGGCACTCACCTCCCAGACCATGCTGTAGAAGTTGGCCTCTGGGACGCCTTTCAGCCTATGTAGGACGTGGTCCACGGAGGGCACCTGAAACGGTTTTTTGAGAGGGGGTTGTTATGACAAAGTCCACGAAGAAACCTGGGAGGGGTCCCTGGGGAAGGATGGGGGCAGAGGCCTCTAAATACTCTGTCCTCATGTATACGATGGGGACCACCACAGCCCCGACAGCCCTGGGTGATCGTGAGAACTCAAGAAGCTTAACCGGGACTTCCCTGGTGGTCCAGTGGTTAGGAATCCACCTGCCAATGCAGGGAACATGGGTTCGATCCCTGATCTGGGAATATCCCGCATGCTGTGGGGCAACTAAGCCTGTGTGTGCTCCACAACAAGAGAAGCTGCTGCAGTGAGAAGCCTGTGCCCCACAGCTGGAGAGCAGCCCCACTCGCCGCAACTAGAGAAAAGCCAGAGCAGCCACGGAGACCCAGCACGGCCACAAATAAAACAGTAAGCAAACAAAAAGCAGCAGCTGAGTCACGTGAGGCTCGCTGGCACAGGCATGGGACAGGACGGCGGTCATTAACCCCAGGTGTGTGGAGAGAGGAGGGGCAGCTGGGGAAAGCGATTGGGTGTTCGCTTCAGAAGACACCTAGAACACAGGGTGCCCTGCAGCCGCGAGCAGAGCAGCCCCCTGCGCCCCCAGAGGACTCAGACGTGGGCCGGCACCTGGCTGAAGTCTGCTCCCAGCGCCAGGCTGTGGCTTTTGTCCAGGGCCCCTGCACAGCCCTGGCACTGGGGTTCCTGCAGTAGTGCCAGGAGGCACTGCCGGTGCCCATGGAGAGCCGGTGCCAGGGCCTCCTGACCCTCCCGCAGCTCCACAGAGGTGGCGTTCAGGCCTCGGAGGTGGTCCACGGAGACCTGCAGGGCTGAGAGACCCACATCCAGACTGAGGGGCCTCTGCTGCTACCAGCATCCTCAGAGGCCTTGGGGTAAGTCGAGCCTTTTCCCCTCCCCCAACCCAAGGGGCCTGCTGGCCCTTGATCTCTGTAGTTGTAATGGAAGCAGCCCCAGGGCACATGAAGCCAGGAGTGGGCAGAGAGCACAGAAAGGCCGGGGTGGGGCCCCCTGAGGTGGCAGAAGGAACGGTAGGGCTGGGCGAGGGTGGGGCCGGGCCCCCCCGGGACACTCACCCTGGCCCAGGCTGAGCACTGAGGCCAGCGCCTCATACACGGTGCTCTTGAGCTGGGAGTGGATCGCCATCCCGATGCTGCTACCGATGTCTGGGAAGCACAGGGCAGTCTGCAGGGCGGCCCCGGGCCTCCCCTTGGGTGCTCTGCAGTGGAGTGAGTGCCATGCTGCCCGGCTGGGCCCGATCCCCACCTCCTCAAGGACGTGGATGAGGGGATGAGAGGGCCCCCAAGGCAGAACCCAGCCCAAACCCTCACCATTAAGTTCCTTCAAGACTTGCTCCTGAGGAAGGGAAAACTGCTCTGCCACGGCCTGCAGCTCCTAGGCAAACACAGGGCCGGAGGTTGCTCTTCCCCGTCACGGAACAGCCGGGCTCCCATGCCTTCCCCGGCCCTTCCTCCCACCATCCCTGCACCTGGGCGTCCATCCTGAGAATAGCAAGTGTGGTTATGAACGCGATTCCCCAGCAGGGGGCAGTCAGGTGCACGCTAGAAGAGGCACCCTTTCTAATGTGCGGGCTAAGCAGGAATTTGCAGGCCCCACCCTGCTCTGTCCCGCCCACCTAGGGGCGTGTGGGGGTGAGGGGCTGCTCGATGCTCACCAGGGGGACCTCGGAAACCAGGCCCCGGAGGCTGAGCAGGGTCTCCGGCACAGCCTCGGCACTGGGGCCCATCTGCTCGTGCATGTGCTGGTTGGTGACAAAGGCAGTGACCACGCCGATCCTGCGGGGGCGGGGGAGAAGGAGGCGGCTGCTGGCTGGATGCCCATGGCCCCTCGGGCCTCGGCCCATGCCTCCCGCCTGACCTGGGCGCCCCTCACAGCAGCACGAGGGTGGTCAGCAGCAGGAACGTCACGAGGACAGCACGCTCGCAGGCCATCGTCCTGTGCTCCATCTTCACTCGACCCCCGCAGCGCCGGCGGCAGCGCAGACAGCAGAAGCAGAGCCCCGCGGCGGGCATGGCCAGCAGGTAGAGGCCGGCGATCACAGCGCACACCACGTAGCCGGCCTGGTACCGCACCACCTGGGCCAGCCGCAGGCATGAGGGGCTGTGCCGACCTCCCTCCCCAGCCCTCTGCCGCCTGACATCAGAAGCGGGTGGGGGGCAGGGGGCACCTTGCCCACATCTCTTATCTCCTTGTGAGGGGCACAGAGTCCTTATTGCTGTTTGCCGCTAAGTCATGTCTGACTCTTCTGCGACCCCTGGAGGGTAGCCTGGACGGTAGCCGCCAGGCTTCTCTGTCCTTGGGATCTACCAGGGAAGAACACTGGTGTGGATTTGCAATTTCCTCCTCCAGGGGATCTGGTTCTTTACCACGGAGCCACCAGGGAAGCCCCATATTGTTATTTGCCATCTTACAAACAAGGGAAAGGAAGTCCAGGGAGTTGGGGCTCCCTGTCGCAGGTGGCGCTAGTGGTAAAGAACCCACCTTCCAATGCAGGAGTCATAAGAGACGCAGGTTCAATCCCTGGGTCGGGAAGATCCCCTGGCGGAGGGCATGGCAACCCACTGGAGAATGCCGTGGACTGAAGAGCCTGGTAGACTACAGTCCATATGGTCGCAGAGTTGGACACAACTGAAGCAACTTAGCACGCACACACGCCAACCCCACAACCACTTAAGGGCAGAACTGTGGTTTGAAATCAGGTCTGCGGACTGCTCACAGAAGAGAGGAAGCAATGCCTGAACTCCATCCTGGGGGTCACCCAGCCAGGTGGGCTCAGCTGAGGAGGCCTGTCTCCTCCTGCCCCAGATGCTCACACCTGAACACCCTCCCCCAAACCACCTCCATGCTCACCTCATCCACCTTCACAGAGGCCGGCTCATTCAGCAGGGTCTTTATCAGCTCTAGGGAAAGAGTCAAGCTGAGTCTGGGGGCAGCGGTCCTGCCTGTGTCTACCCCCACTGCCAGGCTAATCCCTCTCCGGAGAGGGTCCTCCCACCACCCAGCACCCTCAGAGAAGGCAGTGTCACCACAGACCAGTGCCCACCTACCCTGGCCTCCGCAGGGATACAGGAGGGTATTTCTGAGGGCAGGCCTGGCCCAACCCTCCCTCTGGCCTCTGCCCCTCCCCCCGGCCCCGTAGGAAAGCAGCAGGAAAGCTGGTTAAAAGCAGAGAAGAGGCCTGGTCTAGCAACCCTCCCCGCTGAGTTAAGGGACAGGCTGGGGGCGGGGGTGGGGAGGTGGTGGGGGTGTGTGGTCCGGCCGTCCCTCCTGGTCCTTGCAAGCTCCCCACCCCCCCAACACCAGTCCCTGGGAAGACCTCAGCTGGCTCTTTGAGAACTTTGAATGTATCTTCTCTACTCTAGGGCCGAGAAACGGAGGCTCAGAGAGGAACAGGGGCTTGCCCAAGGTCACTCAGGAAAGTGATGTTCTGGGAGCTGCTGGGGAGGAAGACGGGGGTGGGGAGAGCTGGGGTCCTGCCCTCCAAGTGGCTGCCGAGGGTGGGCGCGCCCTGCGGTGGACAGGCGATTAAGGTGAGGCTGGGGACCCAAACTCGTCCAGGCTCGTCTGGGGGAGGGGCGCACTCACCCGCGGGGAAGGGGTTGAGCTGCACCACGGAGAGGAAGCCGCGTACGGTGCCATACAGTGAGTCCAGGGGTCCCGGGGCGCGGACGCGAGGGGGCAGCCAGCGGGCCTTGGCCGCCGGGGCGAAAGCCAGGCGCTCCGCCGGGCCGAGGGCCCTGCAGCCAGCCGCGCCCGTCCCCGGGAGGGTCAGGACTGCCCCCAGGCCCAGGCCCAGGAGGGCCGCCAGGAGATCGGGCGAGCGCAGCATGGGGTCGGCCGGTAGGCTGCGGGTGGGAGGACGGGGTTCAGGGAGCCGAGAGTGCGAGCGGCGCACGGGGCAGGCCGCGCATCCTTCACCCTTCTCCGTCCCGCCGCTCTCCAAACCTGCCCGACAGGTTTGGGCTACCTGGGCATCCGCCCGAGCGCGCGGCAGGGCCAGGGGTGGAGACCTGGGCTGGGGGTGGGGTGGGGGTGGGGGCAGGGCCTGCTCCCGACCCGCCCTGCAGCGGCCTCGGGTGGGAGCCTGGGTGCCCTCTGCCCTCGCCAGACGCTCTTGGGAGGGCTTAGCCTCCGAGCTGAGTGGGGGCGCACGTCAGTACCTCTGGATTATGGAGGATTGCCCAATTTCAATGATTATATTCAGTGCCCAGACTCAGAAGCCAAATTTGGAGCCTGGGAAAACAGCCACCAGGTGAAGGACTGCAAGGGGAGGCAAGATCAGCCACCTGGGCCCAGGAACCAGGTTCCTCTCTCAGCTTCCCCTTGGGCCTGTTCTTTTGGCTCCAGCCATGCCTGGGCCCAGGCCAGGTCAGTCTGGAGCAGAGAGGCCACCAGGCTTTGTCCAGGGAGGCTCTCTGATGAGTCACTCAGATGGGTCCAATCCTTTGGGAGGGTGAATCCTGGCAAAGGTGTGCCCTTTAGCCCAGCAATGCCCCATCCAGTCATCGGCTAAAATAACTGTCAAGAATATGCCCAGAGATGTGTCTGCACAGGCTTCTGTTTTGTCAGTGGCTGTGAGCCCAGTACACAGAGGGTGCCCATAGCTGAGCATGTTGGAGGAAATATTTGCTAAATGGATGGATGTTCCTGGCAGCATTATTCACAATCCCGGAAACAGCCCTGATGGAACCATCATTGGGTGGTGGAGAGACTGGCAAAATGAGCATCTCACACACTGGGCTGTCAATAAAGAAAATGATGTGGAAATGGCTATTTTGAAAGGTGCTCAGTGTCTTAACAAGTGTGAGTAGCTGATGACAAATAGCGGGGTACCTGGAGTGAAGGCATAAAACCAGGATCGTCTCCAAGTGGAACCTCGGGCAATTTCTCATTCTCTTCTCATCTGCACTTGCCTAGTGTGTGTGCAACAAACATGTGTTACTCATGTTCAGAGAAGTATGAGAAGTTTGTGAGTGGCCACAGCAGCCACCATGGAGCCCCGGAAGGAGAGGATGCCACCTGTCCGCAGGACCCCCCGGCTCAGGCTTGGTCTGCGTTGTGTGTGAGGGGAATAGGGGTTTGGACTGCTCATGGGGGTCTGCGGTAGAGAGGTGACTCAATTTTTTTTTTTTTTAATATTTATTTACTCGGCCACACCAGGTCTTAGTTGCAGCATGCAGCGTCTTCCATCTTTGCTGCAGCATGTGGGAACCAGTTCCCTGATCAGACTCAGAGCCTTAGCCACTGGACCTCCAGGCAAGTCCCCTGAAGTGCCTTAAGCTTAAGCCATGGCTGGGCCTACAGCAGAGCCCCGACCAGTCCCACTGCTTTCCCCGCGGAGCTGGGGGTTAGGAGGATGCAGTTGTGGAAAGAAAGTCTAGTTAATAACAGGGTGCTGACAGGAAATGGAACCTCATCAAAGGGTGACTCAGAGATGAGGATCAGGGCTACTCGGGGAATGGACTGGGGTGCCCTAGAAGGAGGGGTGTCCAGGGCCAGCACTGACCCCTGGAGCCCAGTTGCAGCTGTGGAGGGAAGCCCCTGACCGCTTGCCCTGTAACTATGTCTAAGAGCTAAATGCAGGCTGTGCCCACCCTCACCCTTCCCATCTGACTCCCCTGAGCTCTGCACCTGAGCTGGGGACACCAAGGCTGCCATCAGGAAGGGCTGGTCTCCCAAGAGCCTGCCTGCTCCCCCTCACTCTCCTCCTCCAATGTGAGCTACTAGAAGGAATGACTTCCCTGGCCATCACTTTCTAACTTGAGTCCTGCCGCCAGTAGGATGGAAATAGCCCCTTCCCGGCTTGTTATAATCCACCTGTGCAATTTCAGTAACTGCCATTTAGGATTTTCTGTGTGCTTTGACTTGGGTGCACCAGCAGCAGGGAAGCTGAGGTCCTAACTACCTGGGGAGGATTAGAAACCCCTGGGGCTTTGGGAAAAAAGCAGCCCAGACCCCCAGGTCCTGTCTCCCCGCCCACCCTTCTCTTAACAATAATTATTGAAGAAGGAATTCACAGGGCCTGGACTCTGTCTTAGGCCTGTTCATGCTGATCATGCTCAGCCACCTTTCCAATGGACTCTGAACTCTGTGTTTAGTGCCTATGAACACAGCAACAGAAGAATAAGACCCCCTCCAGACAGGGGAACCTTGAAGATCGTATCTAGGTTACTCATCGCCTAAGAGAAAATATACATTAATCACCCCTTCCTCCAGACAGGCCATAAAATTTTCTGTATCAATCGGAGTGTAACCTCGGGTTTATTGATTATTGGCTAACTGTTTGACTCTTTGAGCACATGAGCACATAGCACGTGAATGATGGGCTTACTAGGATTGTATTTTCCTTGGTTTATGTAAGTCTCAAGGAATTTGGAATGGTGGGTTCAGACACGTACACATGGGGTATAAAAGATTTTCACAAATGCTGGTTGGGGTCCTTGGCTAAGAGGAGACTCTGCCTTGGGTGCGCCCGTGTAATAAACTGCACTCCACTATCTGCATTGTCCTTCTGAGTGAATTTGTTTCCCGGAACGCGTGGCTACATTTGGTGCATTGGCTGGGAAACTCCTCACTTTGAGGAGACAGGTCTCATTTGAGGCCACCGAGGCTTTGTGGCTTGAATCTCCTAGAGAGGGGAAGGCGCCTCGCCCCTCTGGAAGAATTTAGCCTTTCAGTGCCTGGTTTCTTTGCTTTGGCGGGTAGTGAACGGCAGCAAGGGAACTGAGCACTCAGGTAAGGAGGAACCCACCCGGCAGGGTGGAAGAGGGGGCCTGATCACCCCCCTGGGAGGGACTAGGAGGGCCACGGACCCACAGGGCCTGGAATAGGCAGGCAGCAGCGATTGCTTGGTACACAGGGCGACGAGCGTGCTACGACGGTTTAGGAAGGAAATTTGTGAAGGTCATTTAGGGGTGTGCACGCCGTCTCAGGGAAAATTATTGCCAGCGATCACCAGGGGATTTTTAGGATAGGAAACTGGTCCTTGTATGCTTGTATTCTGCCCTCCCCCAGGAGATGTCCCATCTGCTGTGAAATTCTTGACCCCCTCGGAATTGTTGGGCTAGAAGGAAGGGGATACATAAGTGGGTATGAATTGGCTTTCCTGGAGATGGCCTGGGACGCGGTATATTTAACCCATCTGTGTTTTCATCCACCCCTGATCAAACCCACCAAGGCAGAACGGACTTTAAGGGAGAAACAGTCTTGGACCACGTGGTTTCTGATTTGGCTGTGCTGACCGGCAGCTGAAGGCACGCCGATCCCCCTTCTCCCTCTGGGATCTGGCAGATAAGGCTCTTCTCACCCCAGTTAGGAAGGAGGCAGAATGGCAATTTAAATATCATTGAGTGGAAATATCAGAAGTACATAGGGTACTGAGAACTTCGTAGACAGAACGAAAAGGAAAAGTAGAAGGTCAGAGAAGGTAAGCAAGATGGGAGGAAGTGAATCTAAGGCAACTGTATTGGAGTGCGTGATTAAAAATTTTAAGAAGGGATTAGGAGGAGACAATGGGGTGAAGATGAAGCCTAACCACCTCCACATACTCTGTGAGGTCGAATGGCCCCTATGGGAGTAGGGTGGCCACCAGAGAACACCATGAACTTAAAAATAGAGGAAGCAGTCTATACAGCAGGAGAGCCGGGACGCCTGGATCGATATCCATATATTGACTCATGGCTCGGGTTAGCTCAAGACCCTCCTACTTGGACAAGTTTCTATGTCCAGAAGGGAAAGGGAAAATATTAATGGCACAAAAATTGACTGATGATAAAAAAGGAACTTCTACAGGATTTGGACGGGTCGACCTGACCCCTCCCCCATACTGGATAATGACGCTCCTGCCTCAGTGCTCCACCAGGATCGGAGGCCGCCTTAATGGCCGATCCAGGGCCCGGTGAAGCCCTGCAGCAGCCGCTGCTCCTCCACCAGCTCTCCCCGAGGTCGTAGAGCCGCCACCTCGGCAGGCTCGGATCCCGATGACAGAAGCCTTTGGCCACCACTTCCAGGATCCGGCTCCAGCCAAACCGCCCAGGCTATACCCGTGTCTCTCCCGGTGAGTACTGACAAGAAGGGAGGGAGATGTTGAAATTAAGCAGAGACTGAGCTCTGCCAGAGAGCCGGAGGGAACGAAAGAGAACAGACAGGAGACTTGCAATGCTAACTGCTGCTCTGGGAAAGTCTATCTCAGCCCCTCGGGAAAACCTCCTCTGCCCCAGCGACAGGACAGTCCTTCAGCCGGTCCCAACGGAGGCCCCAGGCCCTGTTACAGCCAAACCAGTGTGCCGGGTGCTGAGCTTTTGGCCACTGGAAGAATGAATGCCCTAAGGCAAGGAAGGAAGAGGAAGCTTCCGCAGTTGTGGGGCTTGCTGACTTGGAAATTAAATAGAGCTGCCAGGACTCAGAGATATCAGGTCCCTGAGAGCCCATGGTAACCTTAAAAGTGGGGGACCAAAACACTGACTTCACGGTGGATACAGGAGCAGAACTGTCGGGAGTAACAAAACCTGTGGTACCACTGTCCAAAAAGTCTACTGCTGTAACTGGGGTATCGGGAGAAGAGATGATTAAATCGTTTTGCCAGCCCAGAAAATGTCAGATGGAGGGCGCCAAGTGATTCATGAATTCCTCTACATTCCTGAGTGTTCAGTACCCCTGTTGGGAAGAGACTTGCTCTCCAAACTAGGAGCACAAGTGACTTTCTCCCCTGAGGAGAGGCCCACCTTCCGGATGGGCACTATAACTTATTTGCTCTCTCTCTCAATACCACCCCAAAGTGAGTGGAGGTTGCATGAGCTTCCGAAGGAAGAACCGTGGGCTGGAAGAGCATGAGCAAGAGCTAACTCAATTATTCCCTGAGGTCTGGGCGAAAGACAAACCCCCTCCCCCTCCAGGCTGGCTAGACATCAAGCACCAGTGACGACAGAACTCAAACCAGGCACCATCCCGGTTAGAAAGCACCAGTACCCGCTACCGATAGAGGCCTGGGCCGGCATACTGCCCCACATCAATAGGTTGAAACAAGTGGGCATTCTAGTAGAGTGCCAGTCGGCTTGGAATACGTCGATCCTGCCAGTCAAAAAGGAAGGAGGACAGGACTATAGGCCTGTACAGGATCTCAGGCTAGTCAACCAGGCTACTGTGACTTTACATCCCTATACCTATACCCCTATACCTTACTTAGCCTCCTCTCACCGAGAACTAAAGTTTATACTCGCCTAGATCTCAAGGATGCCTTCCTCTGTGTACGCCTCGCCCCAGCGTCAGAGCCCATCTTCGCCTTTGAATGGGAAGATGCAGTCGGGGGCACCAATCGACAGCTCATCTGGACTCCCCCACAAGGGTTTAAGAACTCCCCAGCCATCTTTGGGGAAGCCTTGGCTTCTGACCTGAACTCATTCCATCCGGAAGAGTGTGGATGTTGGCTCCTACAATATGGGGATGGCCTGCTGCTGGCCGCCGAGACCAAGGGAAAATGCTGGGAAGGGAAAAAAGCACTGCTCCAGCTGCTGACGGAAGCAGGTTACCGGGTGTTGAAGAAGAAGGCGCAGATCTGCAAGGAGGAGGTAAGGTATCTGGGGTTTGTTTTAAAGCAGGACACAATGTTCCAGACCCTAGTTGGGTCCTATATACTGATGGCACCAGCCTGATAAAACAAGGACAACGGCTGTCAGGTTAGCCAAAGCGGAAGAGGCCATCAAGACTGAAAAGGGATGGTGGGAACTGCCAAGTGGCAAATTATTGGTACCGGAGGAGCTGGCACACACTCTGGTAAGCCAAGCACACCAAGCGACCCACCTAGGCCATGCTGCCTGCTCACAGGTTAATGCTGCCTCTCAGGTATTCAGACAAAAACCTCTGGGTATTTAGCGGAAAGGCACGCTGCCCTTTGAATACCTGGGAGTGGACTTCACTGAAATGAAACCTCACCGACACCACCGTTACCTGCTGGTCATGGTATGTACGTTCTCGGGATGGGTAGAAGCTTTTCCTACTGGACTGAAAGAGCATCAGAAGTAGCCCGGTGCCTGCTTAGGGAAATAGTTCCCAGATTTGGACTTCCTACCACCGTTGGTTCAGACAATGACCTGGCTTTTGTAGCTGATTTAGTACAACAAGTAAGCAAAACTTTAAACATCAAATGGGAACTGCACACTGCATATAGGCCCAGAGTTCTGAGATGGTGGAATGAACCAACCGGACATTAAAGAGACTCTCCAAGTGGATCACAGAGACTGACTGCTCCTGGGTGGACTTGCTTCCGACGGCTCTGCTCAGACTCAGGATGACCCCACAGTCCCAAGGCTATTCTCCATATGAAATTGTGTATGGGAGGCCCCCTCCTATAATAAAACAGGTGTCAACAAATTTGCCTCAAGTAAGGAGGAATACGATTTCACAGCAGATGGAACTGGGTAAGGTAATAAATCGGGTAACTAAGTTTGTACAAGAAAGGGTGCCGTTCCCCCTTGGGGAACAGATTCATGAGTTTACGCTTGGTGACCAAGTATGGGTCAAAGACTGGAAACATGATTTGCTAGCCCCTTGGTGAAAGGGCCCTCATGTTATTCTAACTACCCCTACTGCAGTTAAAGCTGCAGGTATTGTCCCTTGGATCCATCATATGAGGGTGAAGAGAACATACCACGCAGACCCAAAAAATGCTGAGTGCACTGCACAGAGGAACCCCGCTGACCCTCGAGAGACTAAGACCATCCTTAAGAAGAAGGAAAAGAAGATCCCGGACAAGCCCATTCAGGATGAATCTGCACAATCAACTCCTGCTGCTTGGCCTCATCAACGTGATTTTGAATTTAACTTGCGTTTCAACTCAGGACAATGTTTTCATTTCATGGGCACATTCCTACGCAGACTTCCACAACACTTCCAACTGCTGGGTATGTAGGGCTATGCCTCTGTCAGTGAGGGGTGGAATTCCTTGGTGGGTGTCACCGCTCTGCCAAGGAGATTTTAAACCACTCTGCTCTTTTCTGGGATGACAAAAAGAGACTTTCCTCTCTCTTGCCAATCATAACCTTTCCTTGCTCTCTTGGTGTAAGACCTACAGTCAATAGACTTGGGTCATGGGGTTACATTTGATATAAATGCCAGTAACAAAAGCCTAACCTACTTGTTGTAAATCTACCCCGGTAGCCCCGGTAAATCTACCCTATTTGCATGCTAGGTGGACAAGATCCGTGTTTCGATGGTATGAATATATTGCTGCCTTATTCGTACCCTCTATAGGGACAACAGATATCATGATTAAAGTAGAGGCCTTGACTAATTTCACAAAACAGGCCCTCCTAGATAGAACAAAAGCCATCCAAGCCTTAAATGAAGAGCAAATCCAAATAAGAAAAGCAGTAATTCATAACAGAATGGCTTTGGACATACAGCTACTCAAGGAGGGACTTGTGCTATAATTAAGGTTGAATGTTGTACATACATTCCTGACTTATCTGGCAATGTATCGACTGCTTTAGATGACATGAAAAACCAGGTAAAAGCAATGTAAAATGAAAACATTCCTTTCTGGACTTTGGTCCTATCTTGGGTGAAGGGCAATTGGTGGAAAACTATATTTACCACTGTTGTGGTTGTCTTGATAGTTTTGCTTTGTGGACCCTGAGTTTTACAATATATTATGAACTCTGTAACCCGAAGGTTGATGTCATTCTCCCAAATTGGCAGTTGGAGAGCCAGGGTGCAATATATCCTTATGAATGATGCTCATAATATGAGTTAAGAGCATCAAGAGAGGGGAATGAAGAAGGAACTCATAGGGCCTGGACTCCGTCTTAGGCCTGTTCATGCTGATCACGCTCGGCCACCTTTCCAATGGACTCTGAACTCTGTGTTCAGTGTCTATGAACACAACAACAGAAGGATAAGACCCCCTCCAGACAGGGGAACCTTGAAGATCGTATCTAGGTTACTCATCGCCTAAGAGAAAACATACACTAATCACCCCTTCCTCCAGACAGGCCATAAATTTTTCTGTATCAATCGGAGTGTAACCTCGGGCTTATTGATTATTGGCTAACTGTTTGTGTGAGCACATGAGCACATAGCACGTGGATGATGGGCTCATTGGGATTGTATTTTCCTTGGTTTATGTAAGTTTCAAGCAATTTGGAGTGGCGGGTTCCGACACGTACACATGGGTATAAAAGATTTTCACAAATGCTGGTTGGGGTCCTTGGCTAAGAGGAGACTCTGCCTTGGGCCCTCCGGTGTAATAAACTGCACTCCACTATCTGCATTGTCCTTCTGAGTGAGTTTGTTTCCTGGAACGCATGGATACAACATTAAGCTAATTTTCATGTGTCTCTAACAAAAACACTGCACTTTCAAGATAAGAGTCTCCCCAGTTGGGACTTCCTTCTTGGTCTAGTGGCTTAAGACTCCGTGTTCCCAGTGCAGGGGGAACACGATCCCTGGGTTTGATCCCTGATTGGGGAACTAGATCCCGTAGCCCTCACCTAAGACCTCACTGCAGCCAAATAAATAAATAAAAATTAAAAAAAAAAAAAGAAGAATTTCCCCAAGAAAAAGCAAAACACACCAAGCCTCCTTTAGGGCGAGGAGGGTTGATAAAGATACTGAATCTGCCTATTTGATAGGTGGGCCAAGTGAGGCTCGGAAGCAGGGACTGTGCCAAGGCAGTGGTCAAGCCTCGAGTCTCCCTCCTGAGCCAGATCCTGATGAAGCAATCTAAACAATCTATCGTCAGGCTGGCTGGTGGCCCCAGTCACCTCCCTCCCCCAGCCCCACCTGGGAGAGCAGGTGAGGCTCGGGGGCAGCCCTGGGTGCTGGGCAGAGGAGGAGAGGAAATTGCTGCTATAATTGAATTCCTAGGAAGAGCAGACCAAGCAGGCTGTGTGGGGGCTGGGCCTCTGGGCCGCAGGGTTACCCCTGCAGCAGCCTCTAAGGGTGTGGAGCTGGCAGGCGGGGGCTGGAGGCCTTCTAGAATCAGGAAGGGGGTCCAAAGGAGGTTCTGTCCTGCCCCCCGCCTTGTAGTCACACCTTTCTGGGCACACCTGCATGTCCCTTCCTCCTGCTATCCCTGGGACTCGCTACCATCCATGGACATTCCTTGGTTGGTCTGGGATCGACTGACTCTCATTACCTTGGGAATATTTCCGGGGCCACTTTCCTACACTTGACCTCACACATCGTCAGAAGTTGGTAGTTCCCCAATCTCACAGGCCTTGAGGTTGGGAGGGAGAGGAGTGTGGAGGTGGAGACCTGCGGGGGCGGGAGCTGGGCCCAGGGACACCAGGAGGCCCTCTGGCTGCCTCGTGGCCTGCCCTGGAAACGGAGGAAGCAGCAGACAGAGCGGGCTCCTCCCACTTCGTTCTTTACCTCTGAGTCGATGGCTTGTAAATCATCCCAGGGGACAGATCAGCTTTGCCTTAGTCAACCCTCTTTTGATGGCAAGAACCAGAGATCCACTTAGAGATTTTAAAAGTGAGCATTTATTACAGGGATACAGGGCATTTGAGGAGCCCACGCACGGGAAGTGGAGCTGGGCCTCAGGAGGGCTGGGGGCCGAAACAGGAAGCCACTGAGTGCTCCCTGCTCTGCCCAGGACGGTCTCTGGTCAGATCCCTCCCCTGCTGCACACCGGCCAGGGATCAGACCATGGGTCTGAGGGCAGAGAAGGCTGTCCTGCCAGCCCAAGGCTGCCTGTTCTCCCGGATCTATTGGTGCCAGAGACCAAAGAACCACAAGCCACATCCTGAGCTCAAGCAGTGAGACACTGACGGTGCCAACCTGAAATAGCCTCCCCCAGGCCACCGTGGTCCAGCCCAAAGAGAGCACCCCTAGAGGTGCCATGCATCCGTTTCTTCCCATTGAGTGCTCACAACAGCAGCACGGAGCAGACCCCCAGGAGCTCCATCCAGGTGCCCAGCAGTTCCAGGCTAAAAATCTTAAAGAACTAGATCTTATATTGTATCCAGGAAGAAGTGGCTCCACTCTCTGTCCCCATGATACAGCTCTGCAAGGACCCAGGCTTAGTGGTGACCCCAAAGATAAGCCCACCCAGCCACAACCAGGAGATGAATGACGCCACGGAGACTGGGGAACAAACAATACCTAAAGTTTACAGGGAGTCTTTCCTGGTGGGTCCAGTGGTTAAGGCTCCACACTCCCAATGCAGGGGGCCCAGGTTCGATCCCTGGTCAGGGAACTAGAGCCCACGTGCTACAACTAAGAGTTCACAACTAAAGATCCGGCATGCTGCAACCAACACCCAGTGCAGCCAAATAAATGTTTTTTTAAAAAGATTTTTAAAAAACCACAATAAAGTCTACAGGGATGTTTCACGTGACATAGTGCCTGCTTTGAATCAGAACCTGTCTCCTGCCTGATGCCAACTGCATGAAACTGGGGAGGAAAGTGGTGTGGTCCTGATGACAGAAGGAAGATTCAAAAGAATCTCCATCCACTGGACCGGGGGCAGGAGGTGGTTCAACTGTTCTGCATGAAATGGAGCAGGAGAATTGAAATAGCCATTTTACAGATTCCTAGATTCATAACTGTTTGTGGAAACATAAAAGACCACGAAGGACCAGCTGACTGCAAGGGTGAGACAGCTAAGATGCCTTTGGAAGGGGAGTCGGCCTGAGGGGTCAAAGGTCTCCCCTGTGGAGGCCTAGGGCCATTGTCCCGCACTGCTCAACCGGGCTCTGGAACTTTAAGTCCCTCTGGTGATGGCCATGACTAGGTGAGGCAGGACCAGAGCACCATGCCAGGAGCGGCCACCTGTGCCCAGGACAGGACCACCCCCCAGGCCTCAGAAGGACAGGAGTGTCAAGGAAAAGACCTCCTTGACTTCTGGTCTTCCATGCTGCAAGCAGCCAAGAGACCTGCCCTGCCTGTCCCCAGCCCCTCGTGCACCTCTCTGCCCCACTGCAGACCGGGCCACGGAGGCTGCTCACAGCCGCTGAGGATGAGAATGGGCACTGCAGCCCTCTCAGGGCTCCACACCAGCCCCATTCCCCCATTTCCATGCAGCTCCTATTTCCCTAGGCTGACAATGGGGCTGAACGAGTTGGGGCCCCCCAGACCCTGGGTGAGGACATAGGAACCCCCTGACCCCTGAGAAGCCACAGGCACTCCTGCACTCCCACAGCCAGCCCCGCGGCGGTGAGTCTGCAGCAACCACTCTCAGGAGGTAGGATGCTTTCCTCTCTGGGTGATTTACAGGTAGAACTGCCCTCGCCCTCATTTCATTGTTGTTGTTCAGTTGCCAAGTCACGTCTGACTCTGTGGCCCATGGACTGCAGCACGCCAAGCTTCTCTGTCCCTCACTATCTCCCAGGGTTTGCCCAAGTTCATGTCCGTTGAATCAGTGATACCTTCCAACCATCTCATCCTCTGTCACCCACTTCTCCTCCTGCCCTCAATCTTTCCCAGCATCAGGGTTTTTTCCAATGAGTTGGCTCTTTGCATCAGGTGGCCAAAGTATTAAGGGCCATTTCATTAGAGAAGTCCAAATCCAAAGTGAAGGCTCGCCAAGGTATGCATTGATGCTAATTAACACAAGTACCAGAAAACAAAGTGTGGACCTATTCACCTTCCTAGGTGAAGTACGAATTGCACAGCAGTTCTCAGGTGGCGCTAGCAGTAAAGAACCCTCCTGCCAATGAAGAAGGCATAAGAGACACGGGTTTGACCCCTGGGTCGGGAAGATCCCCTGGAGGAGGGCATGGCAACCACTTCAGTATTCTTGCCTGGAAAATCCCATGGACAGAGGAGCCTGGCGGGCTGCAGTCCATGGGGTCACAAAGAGTCGGACACAACTGAGTGACTTAGCACACCATGACTTAGCTGTGCCCCTACAACATAAGGAAGCCACGTAAAACTGTGGGGCTTCTGAGTCATGTGCCCTCACCTGAAGTGATGCCAGCTTCTCGTTTTTAGGAATGTTGTATTTATTTATTTATTTTTGGCTGTGCTGGGTCTTTCTTGCTGTGCAGGCTTTTCTCTAGTTGTGGAGAGTGTAGACTGTTCTGTTGCAGAGCGGGGGCCCTAGGGGCACCGGGCTTCAGGGGCTTCTCATTGTTGTGGCATTTCCTGTTGCAGAGCGGGGGCCCTAGGGGCACCGGGCTTCAGTAGTTGTGCCCCCAGACTCTAGAGCACAGGCTCAGTCTTTGTGGCACATGGGCTTAGCTGCTCTGTGGCATGTGGGATCTTTCCAGACTAGGGATTAAACCCATGTCTGCTGAATTGGCAGGCACAATTTTTACCACTGAGCCACCAGAGAAGCCCCATAATGCCAACTTTTGAGGAATGGGGATAATGGCAAAAGCAATCATTCCCACAGGAGACCTTCTCTCCCTCCTAAGGTGCAAGTCCTGAAACTTCAGCATGAACTGGGCTTTTCAGGGCTGCAAAGGGAGCTGTCATCTGCACAGGAGCCTTGGGCTCAGCCAGCAAGAAGAGCAGAGACAAGGCTGGGGGTGGTCTAGAGAGTCTCAACAGGCTGCAGATGCCCCAAGCTGAATCACGTGCAGAGGCCTGGGTTGCAGATTTCTAGGGGTGGCGCTCAGGTGGATGTGGGTTCCTGCACCCCCCGGGGGTTCTGATGTCCTGAGAGTGACCTGAGAGCCATTGCCATGGGTGGTCCCAGCCCCCATCACAGGAGTGCAGCCCATATCCTCACGCACTCAGGAGATTTCCTGCGGGAACACAGGGAGGGGGTGTCAGGACTCTATCCCTGCCTGTGGCCATCCCCACCTTCTCCCCACTGTAACCACTGAGCCAGGCTTCAGGCACCACATTGGTGTAGGTGTGGGGAGTACATGTGAGCAGCCATTCTCAGGGCGTGCGGGGAGCGGGGGGCGGGCAGGAAGCAACTGGGGGGCAGAGAGGAGACTGGGCCCCACAGAACCACCTTTTGGAAAGACTTCAGTTACTTGTGGGCCAGCTGGTATTTGGGGGAGTAACACCTGTCCCCAGAATGTTTGGAGATGGGGAGACTTCCCTGCCAAGGTCCAGCAGCCTCTGGGTTCCTTAGTGGGCTTCTGGGGGTCAGTGAGGCCACAGTGAGCTCTTTGGGGTATGCTGCCATGCAGGCAAGGAAGCAGATGAGTCAGTGATCAAAGCAGGGGGGTCCCTACCTTGCTCCTGTTATGCCCAAGTCGTGAAATCTCCCAATGACCACCAGGAAGCTGATATCCGATGCAAAAGCAAGAGAGTTTTTATTACTAAGCTCAAGCTGGTGCTCCCACCGTTACCGACGCAGCGGCTAAGGAGAGGAGCCCCGAGTTTTGGGTTACACTGCTTTTATAGGGAATATTCAGGTAAAAGGGTAAAAAGGGGGTGTTCAGGCTGAAGGACAACTGATTGGTTAGCTTCTTCTATAGGGTTGTGTGTGGATTCCTGATTGGTTTTTACTTTCAAGGTAAATCACAAGTTCCTAAACATAAAGTCAGGAGGTTTAACCTAAGGGCCGATTGACTCGTGAGCAGTGGGGCAAGGTTGGGTAATATCCAAAGTCTAAGTCTGTTTGCCTGGAACCTTTACAAAAATGGAATTCTTTTACAAGATGGAGTAGCTTAGGCTCTCCATTCCCCCCTCTCAAGGACCCAAAACAGACCCAGTCATGGGTCTGTGGTTAGCTTCATATTGTCTTTTACCAGGGGTGGGTTTGGTAGGGCTGCATATTGGGACCTAAGCAGCATAAGCTGCACCATGTTGATGCGGCCTTTGATAAAGTTTATTAACTTATTTAGTAGACACGGTCCGAAGGTGAGTAGCAAGAGTAAAATGATCAGGGGCCCAGGCAGAGAAGATATGAGGGTCGTGAGCCAGGGAGGTGAACTGAACCAGGATTCAAACCAACTCTGAGACTTTTCCCTTTCTCTTTTTCTCTGGTTCAGTCCCTCTCTTATTTTGGCCAGAGATTCCCTGATTACCCCTGAGTGGTCCATGTAGAAGCAGCACTCTTCTCCTAGCGCGGCGCATAGACCTCCTTGTTGGAGAAAAACCAGGTCTAGCCCTCTTCTGTTTTGTAGTACTACTTCTGCCAGGGAACTCAATGATTCTTGAAAGTGACTAATTGAGCTTTCTAGTCGCTCGATATCAAGATCAATGGCTGCCCTTAGGCTGGAATAGTGTTGATTTGGTAGCACTAAAGAAGATATTCTGGTCCCTGCCCCGGCTGCTCCCAACCCCAATAAGACTGTGAGGGTTAAAGCCGTAACTGGTTCTCTTTTGACTCGGTGAGAGTCTCCCAGCCGTTGAAGGAATTCATCATTAGAGTGATAGAACAATTGGGGGACTCGTAGTACTAACACACAGTTTTTGAGTCCTTTAACACTTGCCCGTGTATACAAGGTGCTAGGCCCGTGGAACATGCCCACCAGTTTTCTTGGGGAGGTATTAGGTATTCAGTTGTTTCTACGGAGTCTGTGGTGTTGCAGAAGTGCCGGTGGGCTTGGGGAACGTCTCCTGTACCGAGGTCCTGTCCTGTCACTCTTTGGAGGGTTAATCTTGCGTCCCCTCTCTGCTGCCAGCAGCAGGCCCTGTGGTCTTTTGTTTGGATGTAATTTCCCAGGACAGCTGTGCCTTTATAATAAGGGGGTTTGATGTCATAACATAAGCAGCAACCATCGGTTAGGTCTGGACAGGTGGAGTTCAGGACCCGGTAGGTACTAACTACCATGTCAAATAACGGGTCTTGATCGTCTTTAACATTGGATTGATCATCTTTGACGTCGGGTTCTGTAAAGTTGATCTGAGGAGGGTTGTTTGTATTGGTAAGGCTGGGCTCAGGAGGTGCCTGCGTAGGTTCTCGGGGCACTAAGACAGGGTTAGGCCCTATGCCTTGGCTTGGGCCTGTCTGGATGAGTTGTGCTTTCAGCCTAATAGTGAATAATAATCCATTATCATACCCAGATTGATATAGCCAGAGGCCCCAAGATTGTCCTGCCTCCCAGCTAGGGAACCTCTTTCCTTTAGTTGAGAATTTAAGTCTAGTTCGGTTCAGTTCAGTTCAGTCGCTCAGTCGTGTCCGACTCTTTGTGACCCCATGAATCGCAGCACGCCAGGCCTCCCTGTTCATCACCATCTCCCGGAGCTCACTCAGACTCATGTCCATCGAGTCAGTGATGCCATCCAGCCATCTCATCCTCGGTCGTCCCCTTCTTCTCCTGCCCCCAATCCCTCCCAGCATCAGAGTCTTTTCCAGTGAGTCAACTCTTCTCATGAGGTGGCCAGAGTACTGGAGTTTCAGCTTTAGCATCATTCCTTCCAAAGAAATCCCAGGGCTGATCTCCTTCAGAATGGACTGGTTGGATCTCCTTGCAGTCCAAGGGACTCTCAAGAGTCTTCTCCAACACCACAGTTCAAAAGCATCAATTCTTCGGCGCTCAGCTTTCTTCACAGTCCAACTCTCACATCCATACATGACCACTGGAAAAACCATAGCCTTGACTAGATGGACCTTAGTCGGCAAAGTAATGTCTCTGCTTTTGAATATACTATCTAGGTTGGTGATAACTTTTCTTCCAAGGAGTAAGCGTCTTTTAATTTCATGGATGCAGTCACCATCTGTCTAACTGGGTTACAAAGAAACCCTACACAGGGCCCCGCAATGAGAGATCCCTGCCCATGTCTTCTAGTCAGAGTCAGTCTGGTGGGCCCTGGGACGCGACTCAAAGTGATCAAGTCTCCTCTAGTAGGGGGTTCCCAGTCGATAGTCCCAACAGACTCGCACCCCCAAATGGCACAGTAAAATTTATCTGTCCCCCCCCCCAGTTATTAACTGTCGCCTGGTTTCGTCTTCCCCCGGGGCACATGTAGAGGGCAGTGTCCTGCAAGGCCACCCGTTGAATGGGGTGGCTGCATCCAGGTCCTGAGTTGGTAGGGGGTCGGGTATTACAGCGATTAATGCCGGCCCCGCATTCTGGTTTTCCTGGCGTTTTTACTTCCCAATCGCCGATGTCCCAAGATCCTGCAGCCAGAAGACAAAGGTAAAATTCTAAATCCGGCCACCAAGAGTTTTTAGGATAGATGGCCGAGGTAGAGTTAATTACTTCCCCGGTAGTTGCACTCAGAATGATCCAAGTCAAATTCATGGGTTGGTGAGGATTAGTGGCAACACTAAGCCATAGGGACCACAGTACAAACAGTACTTTTACCGTCTCTGTAGCTTTAGTTTGAGTGGGTTGGTTTTGTCCAGTTTGGTCTTCCATTGGGGGAGGAATTCTTCTCGTAAGGCGAACAGGTCCGCAGGCCGTACGTGGGTGTAGTGAACCCAAGCGGAGATGCCGTCAACCTTGAGAGCAGTAGGTCTTGTCAAGACGACTAGGCAAGGCCCCTTCCACCTGGGCTCTAGGGTCTCTTGACGATGACGGCGCACGTACACCCAGTCTCCTGGCCGGTAGCGGTGGGGTTCAGGTGGAGGGCCTGATTCATATAACGCCTTAAGCCTCTTCCATGTGCCCCTGTGGGAGTATTGTAAGGACCGGAGACAAAAGAGTAATCTTTGATCATCTATCTCTTTTAACACCTCTATTTTTAGGTTAGGAATTATTGGGGGAGGTATCCCATACATAATTTCGAAGGGTGTAAGTCCCAGTTGGTAGGGGGAGTAAGTACCCGGTATAGGGCAAAGGGGAGGAGAGCCACCCAGTCCCCGCCAGTCTCAGCAACTAGTTTTGTTAACGTTTCTTTAAGACTTCTATTCATCCTTTCTACCTGTCCTGAGCTCTAGGGTCTGTAAGCGCAATGCAGCTTCCATTCAGTCCCCAAGGCCCGGGCTACTCCCTGGCTTACCTGCAATACGAAGGCTGGCCCCTTGTCCGACCCCACCTGTGCAGGAAACCCGAACCGCGGCAAGATGTCTTCAATCAGCTTTTTGGCCAGCACCTGTGCTGTCTCTCTCTTGGTGGGGAAAGCTTCTACCCACCCTGAAAAGGTATCTGTGAACACCAGCAGATATTTATATCCATATTTACCCGGTTTTACCTCAGTGAAGTCCACTTCCCAGCAGGCTCCTGGCCGGCTCCAGCGTTCTCTAGACCCTTGGCTGGTCGGATGAGGGACAGCGTTAGTGAGCTGGCAGGCCTTGCAGTTTGATACCACATCTTCTATCGTTGACCTGGCGTTCTGCATGGTGATCTTGGCATGTCTAATCAGGTCCTGCATCTTGCGGGTTCCCAGGTGAGTGGCGTGGTGCCTCTTTAGCAGCACCTGCTTTCCTAGTTCCTCCGGGAGGATCAGGGAGCTGTCCGCTGCCCTCCACCACCCGGCCACTTGTTGGGTCATAGGCAGACTTTTTATCCAGACCAAGTCTTTTGGTGAGTAGTTGGGTAGAGCTGGCAGAACAGGGCTCCCGGGGTCGGGCAACTGAAGGGTGGCTTCTACCACGGTGCCCTGGGCTGCCTCTCGGGCTGCTCTGTCCGCCAAATTGTTTCCCTTTGAAGTCAGAGTGTCTGACTTTTGGTGTCCCAGGCAGTGTATTATAGCTAATTTTTTAGGCAGCCATAATGCCGCAAGGAGGGCTTTTATTTCTTCTTTATTTTTGATCGTTTTACCTTCGGCCGTGAGGAGGCCTCTCTCTCTGTAGATGGCTCCGTGTATGTGGGCAGTAGCAAAGGCATACTGGCTATCGGTAATGATGTTAAGTTTTTTGTCCTTTCCCAACTGAAGGGCTTTTGTTAGGGCGATTAGTTCAGCCCTTTGAGCTGAAGTGCCCGGAGGTAGCGCTTCCGCCCACACAATTTGGGTTTCTGTGGTTAGGCTGCTCCTGCCTACCTGAGCCCATCTCCGAGGAAACTGCTTCCATCCGTATAGCAGGTAACTTCAGCATCCGCTAGAGGGCGATCTTGCAAGTCCTCTCGCGTTCCATGTACCTGGGCTAGTATGTCACTGCAGTCATGGATTGGGGCCTCCAAATCCGGATTAGGAAGCAGTGTAGCCGGATTGAGAGCAGTAGGCTGCAGAAAGATGATTCTGGAGGGGTTTAGCGGTAGTCCCTGGTAGTGGGTCAGCCGAGCGTTGCTGATCCACCTATCTGGGGGTTGTTTTAGGACGCCCTCAATGGCGTGGGGGGCGGTGATATGCAATTCTTGCCCCAGCGTCAGTGTATCTGCATCCTTGACCATTAGGGCCACTGCCGCAATCATGCGGAGGCATGGGGGCCAGCCTGACGCCACGGGGTCTAGGCGTTTAGACAAGTAAGCCACCGGCCGCTTCCAAGGTCCCAGGTGTTGCACCACTACCCCCCTTGCCACTCCTTGTTTTTCATCTCCGTACAGGAGAAAGGGTTTTGTAAAGTCAGGCAACCCTAAGGCGGGGGCTGACAGCAAAGCTGTTTTAATAGTCTTGAAAGCGGTCTCCATCCACTCTGTCCAATTGAAAGGTGTGGTACTTTTTGTGGCTTCATATAAGGGTTTAGCCAGTTCTGCATAATTTGGGATCCAGAGACGGCAGAACCCAGAGGACCCTAAAAATTCTCTTACCCTCCGAGGTGAGTCTGGGGTAGGGATTCTGAGTACCATCTCCTTCCGTGCCTCTGACAGCCATCTCTGCCCTTCCCTTAATACATATCCTAGGTAGGTGACCTCTGGCTGGCATATCTGAGCCTTTTTGGCTGAGGCTCGATACCCTAATTTTCCAAGGGTCTGCAATAGTTCTCGGGTGCCCATAAGGCAAGACTGTTGATCTTTTGCTGCAATTAAGAGGTCATCTACATATTGTAACAAGGTGAGTTGGGGGTGTTGTCTGAACTCACCCAGATCTTCATGGAGGGCCTCGTCAAAGATGGTGGGAGAATTTTTAAAGCCCTGTGGTAGCCGGGTCCAGGTCAGCTGGCTGTTGATTCCTTCTTCCGGGTCTGACCATTCAAAAGCAAAAAGGTCCTGGCTCTTGGGTACTGGGGGAAGGCTGAAGAAAGCGCCCTTTAAATCCAAGACCATGTACCAGTGATGGTCCGGTGGGATGGAGCTCAGGAGATTGTAAGGGTTTGGCACAGTGGGATGAATATCTAAAACCTGGCGGTTGACCTCTTGTAAATCCTGCACTGGCCGATAGTCACAAGAATTTGGTTTTTTGACAGGGAGCAGGGGGGTGTTCCAAGCCGACTGGCAGGGTCTCAAGATTTTCTGGGCTAGGAGCCTGCGGATATGGGGGGTGATCCCCTGTCGGGCCTCTAGGGTCATGGGGTATTATCTGACCCGGACCGGGTCAGCCCCTGGCTTGAGTTCTACGTACACAGGAGGGCGGTGTCTGGCGAAGCCTGTTTCCCCTGTTTCAGCCCATGCCTCAGGGAATTTATCTAGACGTTTTTGAATGTCCACCGGGGGCGATGTAGGTTTCTGGTGCAGCCGATATTCATCTTCTAACTGAATAGTTAATACTTGTATCGGCCTGCCCGCCTGATCAAGTATTTTAATTTCTCCCGGGAGGAAGTGAATCTGGGCCCCCATTTTGGTCAACAGGTCTCTTCCCAACAGCGGGAAGGGACATTCCAGAATCACCATGAAAGAGTGGGATACCTGGCCCGCACCCACGTCCACTGATCTTCGGGTAGTCCATTGGTATTGTTTCATCCCAGTAGCCCCCTGCACCCAAGAGGTCTTTCTGGCCAGTTTTCCCTGGGGCTTCAACAAAGCCGAATATTGAGCCCCCGTATCGACAAGGAAGTCAATTGGGGTCCCCTCCATTCTTAGGGTTACCCTGGGTTCAGGGAGGGGCACCAAACCCCGTCCCCCCTAATCGCTCAGTTCTCCGACGGTCAGGATGGGGGTCTTTTGTGGTCCCTTCTTTATCTTTTTGGGACATTCGTTAGCCCAATGTCCCTCTTCTTTACAATAGGCACATTGGTTTTTTCCCAATGTTGGTCGCGTACGGGGGCGGCTCTTACCTTCAGTGGCCAGCCGTCGCAGCTGGCATTCCCTTTTTTCCGAGTCAGGAGCTGTTGCAGCCAGCAGGATGCGTGCCATATTACGGGTTTGGCGGTCTGCGGCTTTGGCTTGCTTTTCCTCGGGGGTTTCACGGGTGTTGTAGACCCTTTCTGCCGCTGTTATTAGATCCTGGATACTCTTTTCGCCCAGGCGTTCTAATTTTTGGAGCTTCTTTCTAATGTCGGGAGCCACCTGGTTGACAAAGTGCATTATTAAAGCAGCCTGGGTGCCTTCCGCTTCTGGGTCCATGGGGGTGTATGGTCTAAAGGCTTCCATTAGGCTTTCCAGGAAGGCTGCTGGACTTTCGGTGGGGCCCTGCTGAACATTTCCTACTCTAGCTAAGTTAATAGGTTTCCTTGCAGCAGCCTTAAGCCCCCCCAAGAGAGTCTGGCGGTAGACCCGGAGCCTCTCCTTACCTCGTGCCGTGTTGTAGTGCCAATCAAGGTCGGGATAAAGGAAACGAGAGGTTAATTTCATCTATATTAGTGGTGGGTTCCCCATTTATCCCTGGGACCCTTTTCCGGGCCTCATTCTGTATTCTCTCTCTCTTTTCTGTGGTGAAGAGAATCTGGAGCAATTGTTGGCAGTCGTCCCAGGTGGGCTGATGAGTAAAAAGCACAGTCTCCAGAAGGTCAGTTAGATCTCTAGGGTTATCTGAAAACTTAGCATTTTGGGATCTCCAGTTATATAGGTCACTAGTAGAAAAGGGCCAGTATTGATGAGGTTGGTTTCCTTCCTCATTAGGGCGACCAGCCACTCACAAGGGGAGGGCAGTTGTCAAGTCTGCCGGTCCCTCCTGGGGTAGGGCTCGCCTGTGGCGAGTATTTTGTGCGGGTCCCCCACCCTGTATTTCGCCCCTGGGTGATGGGATAATGGGGGCCAGTGGTGATTCCGGGAGTTGGTAAGGAGGAGGAAAGAGAAGTTCTTCTTCTGTGCCTCCCTGCAAGATGGGATATAGCGGTGCCGTTAGTCCAGTTTCCTTGGGTTTCTTCAGGTTCTCTCCCACCCGTGTCACCAACACCTGAGTGGTAGAAAGTTCCTGTTGAGGCAAGAAAGATGTTACCCAAGGAGGGGGGTGCACTATGATATTTTCCCACACTATGATATAGGGGACTTAGTCAGGGTGTCCGATCCGCGGTCGGAAGATGATGTCTTGGACTCGGTGCGCAGTTTTCAAGTCAAACGTGCCTTCTGAAGGCCAGCCCACATGGAATGATGGCCATTCTGTGCTGCAAAAAGTAATAAGTTTATTTTTCTTAATTTCTACACTGAGGTCATGAGCGCGCATCTTGGCCTCTTTAAAATGCTCAGTCATCAGAGATAGAGGAGTAGGGCTAGATTGACATTGCCCCATCGTTCCTAGATCAGTCAGATGTTGGTAAATTAACACAAACAATACAGACAGCCACACAGACAGACAAAGAGACAGAAGAAATAGACCTCCGGGAGTCCAGAGGCAAAACTGAAAGTAGGACAACAGCCTTTGGCCGTTCAGCGGGGGCGACCCGCTATCGTCTACAGAAAACAGGGGCACTCCGTCCCCTCCGAGGGGGTCAGGGACGTCTCCCAACGATCCACACCGGTGACCCGTCAGCGCATCCGCCTGAGTCATATACCGGTCTCAGAAAATAGGCCTTGTCAGAAACGAAAAGAAAAGCAGAAAAAAAAAAAAAAACAACTTACCGGTTACAGATAACTCTCCGGATCGGTCTTCCCGTGGAGCTGATGGGAGATCCCTGACGAGCCCCCAAATGTTATGCCCAAGTTGCGAAATCTCCCAGTGACCACCAGGGAGCCGATATCCGATGCAAAAGCAAGAGAGTTTTTATTACCAAGCTTGAGCTGGGGCTCCCACCGTTACCGATTCAGCGGCTAAGGAGAGGAGCCCCGAGTTTTGGGTTACACTGCTTTTATAGGGAATATTCAGGTAAAAGGGTAAAAAGGGGGTGTTCAGGCTGAAGGACAACTGATTGGTTACCTTCTTCTATAGGGTTGTGTGTGGATTCCTGATTGGTTTTTACTTTCAAGGTGAATCACAAGTTCCTAAACATAAAGTCAGGAGGTTTAACCTAAGGGCCAATTAGCTCATGAGCAGTGGGGCAAGGTTGGGTAATATCCAAAGTCTAAGTCTGTTTGCCCGGAACCTTTACAAAATGGAGTTCTTTTACAAGATGGAGTAGCTTAGGCTCTCCACCCCAGCTGGTCCTTCAGCGTAGAAGGACTTTTAAATCGAGATGACAGAGGGGCAGGGACGATGGAAGCCTGTGTTTTCTAAATGCAGAAGACAGTGGGCCAGCGCCTCCTCTGAACACAGAGGAGGGTGAAGGGGTCTTTCCCAAATGCAGAGGTGAGTAGACCAGCGCAGCGAGGATGCAGAGGACACAGGAGCAGTTCCTTCAAAAGCAAAGGACTGTGGAGCAGTGACCCCAGATGCTAGCAGAACAAGCCAGGGAAGTGGCCCGCGGAGCTGTGCCCACGTGTTCAGAGAATGGCGGGCAGTACCATCGGAGCACAAAGGACATCGCAGCTGTGCCTTTAAAGCACCCTGGACAGTGGAGCAGGGACTGTCGACCAGAAAATATAGTCACAACCTGAAAGCAGAGAGTTATTTTATTTGGTGGGAATGTTTAGGACTCCGAGCCAGGGAGAGTAGCTCTGAGAAAACTGCCCCCAGGAAGCAGAAGCCCCCAGGGAAGATAGCCTATAGACAAATTTGCAATAAAGGTAGCAGGTAGCCTGAACATCAAAGAGCAGGTTTCAAGTTGAGGAATTTAGCATTCTATGTATGGGAAGATGCAAGCCTCTGAGCTCAGCTAATTCATTCCTTTCACTTGCACCCCAGCTATCTGTGGCCAACTCTGTTTCCTTGTTTACCTTGCTTCTTGTATTCCCCAGCTCCTCAGCAATCACCATGCGGGAGGGTATGGGGAGTGGGAGCGTGGGGGTGGGGTGTGGAGTGGCAGCATCCGCTGGATCCATTTTGGGAGCCCTCATTCACATTTGGAGGCCAGAAATTGCTGATAGCTGTGACATTTTTTTGCTTATTGATATGGCATGAGAGATTTCCACTTCACACCCCCTTAAGCCACGAGAGTGGCAGTGATGTCCTAATACAAGAGCCAGTGGAGCAGAGGCTCCGGATGCAGAGGGTGGGGCTCAGCGCCTTCCCGCGTGGAGCAGACAGGAGGACCACCTCCAGATGCAGAGGGTGGGGCTCAGCGCCTTCCCGCGTGGAGCAGACAGGAGGACCACCTCCAGATGCAGAGGGTGAATGGAGCAGTGACATCCCAGATAGCTGACAAAGGAGCAGTCTCTTGGGAAGACAGTGGAGCAGTGCCTTTTCACCCCAGATGACAGGGGAGCATCAGCTTCCAAACGGAGAGGAGAGGGCAGCGGGGCCTCAATCTGGGGCCCCCATTTCCCAGTCAGCTGTCAGTCTTGGGCAGATTGTATTGGCTGCTCTTTGCTCCCCATGGTGGGACTCTACATCCCTCAGCCAGCTGAGATGGTGGGATCTTCCCACGCTGACTTCCTCATCTATCATATTTCTCCTGCCTCTTCCACTTCCTCTCACTACTCAGCTCTTCTGCTTCCCGGTCTGTGATTAGGAACTCACACCTAAATGTTCTGGGACTGGCTTTCTATCTTCAAGCCAGATGATTAGTGACCTTAATTACACTGGCAAAGTCCCATCACAGCCGTGCCTAGAATAGAATTCAATCGACTAACCAAGGGACAGGACTTGCCTGGTGGCTCAGTGGTGAGAAATCTGCCTGCCAGTGCAGGGCACACACGTCTGACCCCTGGTCCAGGAAGATCTCATACGAGTTTCATATGAGATCTGTGCTCATGGGAGCTCTGGGGTCACAACCACTGAGCCCGCGTACTGCAGCTGCTGAAGCCACCGCAGTGAGAAGCCTGTGCGCTGCGAGCAGAGAGGCCACCGCAGTGAGAAACCCGTGCACCGCAGCGGAGAGTAGGCCCTGCTAGCTGCAACTAGAGAAAGCCCACAGAAAGCAAAGAAGACCCAGCACAACCAAAAATAAATAAATACATAAGTCCTTAAAAAAAATTAACCAAGGGACAGGAATCTTCAAGGGATATCTCTAGAATTCTGTGTATGATAGATTTCACTGTGAAGCTTCTCATTTGTCTTGAATTGGCTAATATGCACTCTGACTCTTACAGAAGGAAGTCTTCTATGCAAGCCATTTCTGTTATGATTACATTCAACTGACTACATGAGAAAATCCAAAATGACAATGGGTAAGCCAAAACAAAAATGGATTCTTATGTAAAGTGAGACAGGAGGTTGGTCATCCAGAGCTAGGCCGGAAGTTGGATGAAGCAGCAGTACCCAGGCCCCTCCTCCCTTTTGTTTACTCCGGCAGTTTCTAACCTCATGATTGCCTCATGGAACAAAATGAGAGTTGGAGGTCGGGTCATCACATTGACATCTCAGGCTGGCAGACGGCTGGAAGGGGCTGATATCCCTCCTGGCTAAGGCAACTTCCTTTATTTATTTATTTATTTATTTTTTAGGCAACTTCCTTTAAAGCACCCTCTACCCCACCACTCTCAAACACCCACCCCAAGTCACTCCCAGACCCTGAATTTACATTTCATTGACCAGAGCTTAATCAGAAGACCACACAGGGAGGCTGGGGAGTGCTGTTTGGGCTGGGTGCTCCATGCCTGGAATAAAGCCAGGGTCCTGTGACTCCAGGAAGATGTGGGGTGTGGACACTGCTTAGATCCAGCTTTCACTACCACCCTGGGTTCTCCAAGAGTGTGTGACTACAGATGCCTCATTTTCAGAGCACAGTGCATAAAGTGCGTTTTCCTTTAACCTGCAGAAAAATGTGTTATTCTAGCTGCCCAATACACTTATGTTCTATTCTCCTAGTTCCTGAGTAGTGAAAGTATTTTAAGGCCAAATGAGGCAGCACTGAAGAAAATATGGGCTTCCCCAGTGGCTCAAATGGTAAAGAATCTGCCTGCCAATGCAGGAGACACAGTAGATGTGGGTTTGATCCCTGGGTTGTGAAGATCCCCTGGAAGAAGACATGGCAACTCACTCGAGCATGCTTGCCTGAAAAATCCCATGGACAGAGGAGCCTAGTGGGCTTCAGTCCATAAGGTCACAAAGAACTGGACACGACTGAGTGACTGAGTAGGCATGCACAAGGAAAACGTAAACAATCATCCCTGCTGCTGCTGCTGAGTCGCTTCAGGCGTGTCTGACTCTGTGCGACCCATAGACGGCCTCCTACCAGGCTCCCCCGTCCCTGGGATTCTCCAGGCAAGAACCCTGGAGTGGGTTGCCATTTCCTTCTCCAGTGCAGGAAAGTGAAAAGTGAAAGTGAAGTCTCGCAGTTGTGTCCAACTCTGTGCGACCTCATGGACTGCAGCCTACCAGGCTCCTCCGTCCATGGGATTCTCCAGGCAAGAGTACCGGAGTGGGGAAACAATCATCCCTAAATTGTATCAAAAAAGAACCCTGTGTTCGTCAAGCTCAAGCCACATCATTCATGTCTCCCTTTTCCCCTTTCACTCATGGTTGATGTGCTTAGTCACTTGTTGTGTCTGACTCTTTGCGACACTTTGGACTGTAGTTCGCCATGCTCCTCTGTCCATATGTGACTGTGCTGGTCTTCAGATGTGGTACAGCACGTGTGGCCAGTACAACAGCTCCAGGTAAAGTGTTCAAGGCACAGGGGAGCTGCAGGGCCTGCCTTGGGGCCCATCTTGCCAGCTGCACCCCCAGGCCTGGACCTCTGAGAAGGAGGGTCCCCAACTCCTTTCCACTTGTGTCCAACTCAGATAGCTCAATGCCCACCCCGCACCACCCACCTCCACTTCCTCTCAAAGTCACCTCTGTGGCAGAGGTCTTGGAGCAAAGGAGGCCCATCTCGGGTTCCCTGTTCACCTTGCAGCTGGCCACCACCTGGCATCTGGGAAGCTGGTCCTTTTTCATCATCCCTGACTCACCACTTAAACAATTATGTAAGGATCTCTGACTAATAGCTAGGGGGTAAAGGAAGGTGACTGCAGCAGAGGAAGAGAAAAAAAACAGACTTCAAATTGAAATGTCCGTCATTATTCCTAGCAGCCAGCTTGGCTCTCTCCAGAGGGTCTCTCCCGGGCTCCCTGCCCTCAGGGCCCTCCCCCTCTGTGTCCCCTTATGTCTTCCTCCTGCCTCAGACCCTGGTATTGGAAACCCCAGCTTGTAACCTGAGGGTACTAACGTCAAGGTTTCATTTGGGCTGGAATTCAGGCTCCCTCTGTGTACACAAGCGGGTAACACTTCATGGACACGTCACATCAGAGAGGCTGACTCTGGTCCTGGCCTCCCACTTCAGCCTCGTTAACCTCTAAGGATCTCAAACGCAGAAGGGAGGTTTGGTCTTGCTTGATTGCTGAGGTTGGCCCTTCAGCCAGAGAGAGACTGATAGCTGATTTCTGCTGATGGCCAGGAGGGGGAGTCCTGGCCCAGACAGCATCATTCCCAAAGAGGAGGCAGGCCTGGAACTAGAGGCAAGGACACTCCTTTTCAGGGCTGAAGGGGACAGAGCCTGGGTCTTCCTGGCCCAGAGGGAGGAGGCGTGAAAGCCCAAGAGACAGAGAACATCAGGGCATCAAAGGAGAGGCTGAATGCTGAAGCCCTGTGACCTGTGGGATAAATGACTGCACGCTGGGACTGCTGCAGGGGGCCAGGTCGGGAGTGCACCTCGGTGATGGGGATGCTGTGCCCCAGAGCAGACGGGTCCTTCAAAAGGAGGTGGGAGAAAGTGGGGGTGTGGGTGCAACGAGAGGAAGAGCTAAGGGAATGCTCTGGAACCAAGGATCTAGGTTAAACTGGGAGCCAGGCAGGACGTATGGAGTCAGAGTCAGTGAGACAATGAGGTGGTCAACCAGCGAAGGGCAGAAGTTCGGCATCAAGAGATGGCAATACGGAATTCTCCGGCGGCCCTGTGGTTGGGACTCTGCACTTTCGTTGTCGAGGCCACAGGTTCAGTCCCTGGTCAGGGAACTAAGATCCCTTGCAGGCAGCAGGGTGCAGTCAAAAAAACAAAAACACATAAAACACAGTAGCATCAGGCTAAGCACAGCAAGAATTAGATACACAGGGGGCACCCAGGTGAGCACAGGTATCAAGGCTCTGGCAGGTGAACGCAAATCTCAGCAGGCAGGTAGCAGGCATCCAGGGCAGGAAAGCTGACCCAGGGCAGCAGGGAGAAGGAGGCTCTGACTCTGGAGCCTGTGGAGAGCCCTCCAGGGTCAGCTCCAGAACCCAGGTTCCACCAAACCCAAGTCCTCATGAAAAGCCTCGGGCCCAATGGGGCTCCTCTTGGGTAGATGTCGGGCAACCAGAAGCACCTGGACGCTTTCAGGGAGACACGGCCTTTGTTTCAGGTCAGAGAGGGCTTCCCCGGTGGGGCAGCTGGCAAAGAATCCGTCTGCCAAAGCAGGAGATGCAAGAGATTTGGGTTCAACCCCTGCGTTGGGGAGACCCCCTAGAGAAGGAAATGGCTCCCCATTCCGGTACTCTTGCCTGGAGAATCCCATGGACAGAAGAGCCTGGTGGGCTGCAGTCCACGAGCGTCAGCACGACTGCCCAGGGAAGTGGGAACAGCGGGAATACCTCTCCTGCTCCTCTGGCCGGTGAACCTCCTTGTGATTCAGCAGCACCTGTGTACCCTCTGCTCATCCCGGGGCCAAAGGCAGAGGAGGACCACCCAGACCGTGGCTGAGCCCAGCGGGGACCCCGTCTGGTCACAGCGCTTCCCTCCTTGCAACACTTCAGGGCTGCTCATGCCCCTAATAACATTCTGTCCCCAGGGCTGGTCAGATGCTGCAGCAAGGACCACTTCTGTGTTCACCAGCCCCATTCAGCCTCCTCTCCCGGAGGCCTCTGGGAAGACTGCATTTCCCAGCCTCCTCTGTAGCTGGGCTGAGGCCATGTGATTGGTGGGCCATGGTGGACGGGCTGTGAGCAGAAGCCGAGGGAGTCACTTCCTGGCCACAGTCCAGGAGGGCAGGTCCCAAGACTCTCTCGCTGGGTGGGGCCCCGCGGCCACATGGTGTTGAGAAGGAGGTGTGACACGAAAGTGCCCCTCCATCAGTTTGGATACCAGAGCTGCCAAACCCAACACCCCTCCACTCCTGCCCCAGACCACATACCCCCAACCTCAGCCACCAGCCTGAAAAACACATCCTTGTTAGATTAAGCCCTGAGATCTAGGCTTCTTACTGAATACAGCCCCCAGTGGATCAGGCAGTCTCCCACATCTTCAAAGGCTGGTCAGACCCCTCCCAGGGGACTACTATCTCCAATGACATCTGCTGTGCCCTTGCATCCCCAGATGGCCTCACTGAAGTTGCCCTGCCCCCAACCTGCCAGGGCTTTGTGCCTCTGTTTCTGTGCTGATGAACAGGCTGTGTCCCAGAACTAGCGCCCTCCTGAAGTTCTCGGTGGCTAAGCCTCAGACTCGGGCTTCCCTGGTGGCTCAGTACTAAAGTATCCACCTGCCAAGGAAGGAGATATGGGTTCAATCCCTGGGTCAGGAAGATCCCCTGGAGAAGGGAATGGCGACCCACTCCAGTACTCTTGCCTGGAGAATCCCATGGACAGAGGAGTCCATGGGGTCACAGAATCGGACACGATCAAGTGACTAAGAACAACAACCAAGCGTCGGACTGCATCACCCAGCGAGGCCAGGGCCCGAGTGTCCATGGCCAGACCTCTCCCCTGAGAGCAATTGTTTCTGTTCCTCCCTCCACTTGACTCATGTTCCTGAGACATGAGTCTACACCACCAGGAGGACTCAGGGCAGGCTCACGGGGATGCTGGGCTGGGTTTCTGTGGGAAGGCTTTGCTGGGGGCAGAACCATTCAGGTGCCTGTTTCCAGGCAAGGGGTCTTGGGCCTCCCTCCTACGCACAGCCAGAAGGAGCCTCAGCTCAAGGCACAGGGGCCTCACTCTTCCCCACTGAAACCCCAGGGCCAGAGCCATCTCCCCGCTGAGGTTGTGTTCTGCCCCCTCTCGGGGCCTCCAGCCGTTTCTATGGCAACAGCTTGACAGACCTGACTCTGTGGGAGCCTGGGTGATGAGCCACGAGCCACTGTTGGCCTGGAGAGGCCACAGGAGCAGAAAGCAGCAGCCCGCCCCAGCTGAACAAATGTGTGTACCGAACGGGAAAAGGACCATTTACAACCTCTGGGTGAGGGGGGGTGTGTGTGTGTGTAAAAAGCTGAAACAAAGAGCTAGAATTTAGAGTCCTTAACAGAAACCTTGGACAAAGCTGTGCTTCTAAAATCTAAAACCATAAGTCCCGAATGTGACTTGAAGTCGTCCCCAGAGAAAAGTGCATCTTTCAAACCCAATTAGTCCAACAGAGAACAGGACATCCCACATAATGAGGCAAGCTAGAATTATAGAGCTAAAAATAATTTCAGGTGTGTTTGGCCAAAAGCCCTTTCGGTCCACCAACCTTCGCTGAGTACCCATTGTGTACCTGCCACTGTGCTGAGAGCTGGAAGCACGGGTATGTGGAGGAATATTTCTGCAACTCTGTTCCCTGACGATACAGGGCGTGGAGGGAAGGGAGCAGGGAGGAGTTGTGCTCTGTGATGACGAGAATCAATTTTCTCGCTGCTGTTTCTCCATAGACAAGACTTCTAAAGAGACACACCACTTTATTCCTCTTTGAAGCAGACAGACTGAAAATCCTGTTGGCAAGCCCACAGGAAGCACTAACCTTGACAAGCATTGAAGTGGGGAGGCCACCCCAGTGTTTGGAAGGGATGAAAAGGCAAGTCCCGTCATAGGAACGCCAACTAAAGCCTTTCTCTTGTTGCTTTGGAGAGGCCCAGGCCTTGACCATGCACTTGGAGCCCAACTGCTGGGGCCACGCCCAGCTCCCCTCTTCCCAACACTGGGACATCACAAGGACTCCTTTTCATCTGTTTTGTAACCTGAAAGTTTGGTCTATGAATAGTCCCTCCCTCTGAAAGCAGAAATGATTTCATGTATATTCAGCACTTCCACAGTCCCTGCTGCATGGCAAACGCTCAACAAAGGTTGGTAATTACCAGTATAATGAGTCTGGGGCTCATTAATAAATTGAAAATCTCGGGGGCATGGCTCTGTGAAGGTAAATCGTTTTCCAGACTCCTCCGCAGGCTGGAAAAAGATGAAAGGCATTTTCTGCTGAGGCTGGTAAGTTAACTAGGTAATCGGGATGAGTAATGTCATCTGTCCCAAAGTGGACGATGATGATAACAAAACCTGTTCTAAGGTCCTTAGGGGCTCCGGAGACCACAGGCGTCTCCAGTGAGCTGACCTGTCCCAGCTCCAGACTGGTTGGTATGACACTGCCACCTGGTGAAGACAAAGGGAACTACAGGGAAGTTCCTAGAAGGACAGTGGTTTTAGTTTAGTGGCTGAGTGCTGTCCGACCGGTTTGCGACACCAGGTTCCTCTGTCTATGGGGTTTTCCAGGCAAGAATATTGGAGTGGGTTTCCAATTTCTCCTCCAGGGGATCTTCTTGACCCAGGGACTGAACCGGGTCTCTTCATTGCAGTTGGTCTCCTGAATTACAGGTGGATTCTTTACCACTGAGCCACCTAGGAAGCCCTTATACGTCTGTAGCTCATTCTTTTTATTGTTGAACAGTAGTCCATTGTGTGAATAAGCCTTAATTTAGTTTTCTATTGTACTGATGGTGACATTTGGGCTGTTTCCAGTTTTGAGTGCTAAAAATAACACTACTAGCAACAACCTTGTTGTGAGTGTTTTTGTGAACAAGTGTTTTCATTTCTCTTGGGTAAATATTCAGGAGTCAGATTTCCGGGTCAACGGGTAGGTACACGTTTAACTTTCTAAGAATCTGCTAAGCCATTTTTCCAAAGTGGTGGTAGCATTTTCACCTTCCCATCAACAGTATATGAGTTTCCTTTTATTTCTAGTTTGGAGAAGTCCAGTTCTATGTGAGCAGCAAAACAAGGAGAATGAGCATTCATGTAAACTATTACATTAAGGTTTGATGAGGCAGCTGTTCTTTTTAAAACTCCCTGCACAGACTTTCCTAGTGGTCCAGTGGTTAAGGATCTGCCTTCCAATGCAGGGGACATGGGTTCGATCCCTGGCCAGGAAACTAAGATCCCACATGCCATGGGGCAAATAAGCCTGCATATCGGAACTACAGAGCCCACAGGCCACAATTGTAGAGAAGCCTTCACTTCACAAGAAAGATCCCTTGTGCCGCAACTAAGACCCAACACAGCCAAAAACAGATAAGTAAATATTTTAAAAATAAAATCCCTACACAAATGGAAATGCTGGATTAAAACATCATAGGTCTGCTTATAAGAATGTAAGAGCTACCTTCAGACATCAAAACCAAAAGAAGAAGGACTCCTTACTAAAAGAAACCAAGGCTCTTTGGAGAAAGGCTGGTTTCTGATTTGGTACAAGGAAAGAAAAAAAAGTAAGCCTGGAACCCCTTCCATGTCAGACTAAGGACGGAGCAGCCAGCAAGAAAGATTCTCACTTTCCACATTTTATTATAACAAAATGATGGGAGATAATATTCCTAATACAGATAACAAAGAACTTATATCAAGAATACATATAAAGAACTTCCACAAATGAATCAGAATCTTCTTTAATGAACAAATGACTTAAACAGATGTAATAGGGAGGAAACTTTGTGTTCTATTATTAAGTCAATCACTAAAGGGATACTGCCTATAAATTAAATTACATATACTGGTCCACCTCTGAGAGGGGCTTCCCAGGTGCTCGGTGGTAAAGAATCCGCACGCCAATGCAGGAGGTGCACGTTCGACCCCTGGGTTGGGGAGACCCCTTGGAGAATGATACAGCAACCTACTCCAGTGTTCTTGCCCGGGAAATCCCACGGACAGAGGAGCCTGGCAGGGCTACAGTCCATGGGGTCAAAAAGGAGCTGGACTCGACTGAGTGACTAAACAACAGTCTCTGAGAACCCTGCCTCCCGGGTAATGAGTTTTCAGTGAAAATACCTTTGTTTAGCTCACAGTAAACATCCTGACCATACCCACCTGTGAATGGCTGCAGGCAGGAAGAAATTAACAGTCTGCACTGGAGTCTGGCCAGAATCAGGACTTTACATCCTCACCTATTAGTATAAAAGAAGCCTGAATTCTAACTCAGGGAAGATGGTTCTTTGGGACATTAGTCTACCATCTTCTTGGTCTGCTGGCTTTCTGAACAAGTCATTACTCCTTGTTCGAACAACTTGTCTCTCAATTTATTTTGGCAAGCCATAGTAGCTTGGACTTGGTAAGACAGTCACTTAAAAAAGAGATATCCAAATGTTCAATTAGCATTTGAAAAAGTGATCAGTATCATTAGTTATCAGAAAAATGAAAATTAAAACCACCACAAGAGACCACTGCACGTGAACCAGATTGTTAAAAAATTTAAAGACTAAAATTAGAGTGTAGACAAACTGGAATGCTCATGTTTTAATGACAGAGGTGTTTTAAATTGGTAAAAGTTGTCTGGAAACCATTTGACATTATCTTCTAAAGCTAAATATATGTCTGCTCCATGACTCAGGAATTTTCCTCCTAGGTATATGCTCAACAGAAAAGCATAGGCCTAACAGGAATGTTCATAGCAGTTATATTTATAATAGCCCCAAATTAGAAACAACTCGAATATCTGTCAACAGTAGAACGGATTGTAGTATATTCATACAATGGAATACTATACTGTCAGTGGAAAAGAACAAATTACTGGTGCATACAAGATAGCTGGGCCTCCCAGGTGGCACTCGTGGTAAAGAACCCGCCTGCCAATGCAGGAGACATAAGAGGTGCAGGTCCAATCCCTGGGTCGGGAAGATCCCCTGGAGGAGGGCATGGCAACCCACTCGAGTATTCTTGCCTGGAGAATCCCATGGACAGAGGACCCTGGCAGGCTACAGTCCATGGGGTCACTAAGAGTCTGACACGACTGAAGGGACTTAGCACCAATGCAGAATGTAATAACTGATTCGGGCAAGGATCTTCAATGGAGTCCAAAACACGAGGTGAACTTTTGTTGGGAAGTAATACGTTCAGGTGACTTATTAAGTCGAAAAGGAGAGATGATTAATTATAATGAGGGAATCTGGACAAACGTGAACAAAGTAATCAAACTTAGCATTAGGAACAGCAGGACAAACTGGCATTTTGAGTTTCTTGATATGATTTGAGGATTACACAAGTCAGGTAGCTTTCTTGCTAAAAATGCTTAATCTGGTTCTAATCATGAGAAAATAATCAGAAAATACAGACTGTGGGACATTCCACAAAATGACTGGCCTTGACTCCTCAAAATGTTAATGTCATGAAAGACAAAAAGAGGTTGAAAGATCATTCTAGACTGAAGCTGCCTACAGAGGTAGGGCAAAGAAAATGCAATGTGTTATCATCGATTGAAAATGGATGGTGGAGCTGTAAATGACATTTTGGGATAACTGTGGATGAAATAAAACTGACTATATATTAGATAGGGCTTCCCAGGTGGCTCAGTGGTAAAGAATCTGCCTCCCAATGCAAGAGATAGTTTGATCCCTGGGTTGGGAAGATTCCCTGGAGAAGGAAATGGCAACCCACTCCAGTCTTCTTGCCTGGGAAGTCCCACGGGCAGAGGAGCCTGGTGGGCTACAGTTCAAGGGGTTGCAAAGAGTTAGACACGACTTAGCAACTGAGCACACACTTAATTCTTGTATTTAAGACCAAGGACAACGTCTCTTCCACCACCACTCTCAACTCTGGACAGCCAATGCAAATTGCCAACCTCTGATTTCTATTCAATTTGCCTAAAAGGACCATTTATCCCTTTAAAATGTCATCCCCTTAGTATTATGAGACCATCTAGCCCAGTCAAGATGACCTCTTTCCATCATGGCACACCCTGTTTCTTGTGCAAGGATTTGGTAGCTTACATACACATCAGGGTGTTGGAAATAATTTTCCTCTCTCCCTAGGGAAATTCAGTGTTCTCTGTCAGGATATTTTTTAAAAACGCAAAACCCTTTTCTCACATTCTGAGTAAGCTATGTCCCATATCACCAATGACTTCTCAATTAAATCTGTTGTAACATATTCTTAATTCCTTTGTAGCCCTCACAGCATTATAGTAATTGTTCAGTAAGGATGTTCTGAATGTATTGCATCTACATTGCTTTTATCCAGTATCAATTCTCTTTTGCTGGTTGAAGGCTGAATGCTCACTAAAGGCTTTTCCATATTCCCTGACTTTCCCTCCAGAATGAGTTTTCTGATGTTGAGAAAGGGATGAACTCTGGCTGAAAGCCTTTCCACATTCCTTACACCTATAGGGTTTTTCTCCAGTGTGAGTTTTCTGATGCTTTGTAAGAGATGAGCTCTGGCTGAAGGCTTTTCCACAGTCCTTACACTTGTAAGGTTTCTCTCCAGTGTGTGTTCTCTGATGACGGATAAGGGCTGAACGGTCACTGAAGGCTTTGGCACAGTCGTTGCACTTGTAGGGTTTCTCCCCAGTGTGAGTTCTCTGGTGCTGAGTCAGGGCTGAGCAGTAGCCAAAGGCCTTCCCACATTCGTTACACTCATAAGGCCTCTCCCCGGTATGAGTTCTCTGGTGCTGAATGAGGCCTGAGCGATCACTGAAAGCTTTTCCACACTCATTACATTTATAGGGTTTCTCTCCAGTGTGGATGACCTGATGCTGGGTAAGGAATGTGCTTTGGCTGAAGGCCTTCCCACATTCATTACACTCGTAAGGTTTCTCTCCAGTATGGATTCGCTGATGCTGAGTGAGGTATGAACTCTGATTGAAGGCCTTCCCGCATTCGTTGCATTCGTAAGGTTTCTCCCCAGTATGAATTATATGATGCCTAATAAGGGCTGAGCGGTGACTGAAGGCTTTCCCACATTCGTGACATCTGTAAGGTTTCTCTCCTGTGTGAATCCTCTGGTGCAGAGTCAAGTGTATGCTCTGACTGAAGGCTTTCCCACATTCATTACATTCATAGGGTTTTTCTCCTGTGTGAATTCGCTGATGCAAGACAAAAGCTGAGTAATAACTAAAGGCCTTCTCACACTCATTACACTTCCAAGGTTTCTTTCCTGCACAGATTTTTTCATGTTTCATTAGATCTGAATTTTGCCTCAAGTTCTTTTTAAATGAATCACGGCTGTGTCGTCTCTCTCCTTGCTGCTGGACCAGTAATGACCTCCGACTAAAATTTCTTCCAAATTCATCACACTGGTAGCTTCTCTCCCCAGAAGGTTTCGTCTGAGGGCCAACCTCTTGTATTAAATGTTTCTCATGGTTTTCCTGCTGATTCTTTAAAGAATCTTCACATTCACTGGAACTTTCCTTTGGAAATCTCTCTACTAACACCCCAGGGGTTGATTCTTCTTCAGAAATATCCTGCTCTGGGCTTACCTCCTTGCTCTCTGGTCCTGTACCCCAGTCTGAAATAAACAAAACTACAATGTTATCATTTCTTACACTGGGAGAAAAATAATTGCTGTGAAAGGAAAATAATGAAGCAAACAAAAAATGCTTACAGGGAACAGAGGAGCTTGGAAGTTCTCACAAATAGCCTTGCAATCTTGAGAGAGTATGAGAAAAGAAAGATGACTGGGCAAAGGGGTGCAGAAGCATAAAGGGAGAGGTGAGCAGTTACTCAACAGTCCTGTGTCTAGCAGAGGAGGAAATGAGAAAGAGTAATAGAACAGAACGAAACAGAGGTGACGTGGAAAACAGCAGATAACAAACCTGGTCTGGTGGAGACTGGGCTGGGATCAGAGAGGGATGGTCTTCCAGGGACTGCCCACTGTCACAACCTTATCAGAGCATCACGTTCTGAGAATGTCCATTGTCAGCTGACCTTCCCACCAATCTTTTCTTGTTCTAGTATGTCCCAATCACTGCTAGCAGACTGAACTTCTAAAACCATACCTCTTAACACAAAAATCTTTGTTGGTTCCACTGTCTCAGAGTGTGACACAAATCCTAGAAGCTAGCATTCAAGGCAGTCCAGATCTACAAATTAAATTAGTAATTGAAAGGCAACTTAGCAGCTCTGATCACTCCACACTGAAAACACTTGAAAGAGTAAGCCAGAGCCAAGTTTTTTCAAAAAACGAGCAGTGTGTGGGGAGGAGAAGTTCAAACCCCTCACAGACTCAGATTAGTCCAGACTGAGCCTCAAATTCTAGACTTCTTAGTAACAGTTTGGGGGAGGGGACGGGGAAAGCTGCGCCGCTAGCAATGTTTAAACATTCCAGGCTTAAATGGTCATCAGTATCCATTCCAACCAAGACTTTACATGACATAAATCAATAAAATACAATGTTCTCAATGACATATAATCAGGGAAGTGCTGGGATTTTTAAGGACAAGTAGGTAGAAACAGGTTAAAGGCAAACAGACTTTCAGCTAAGGGGAGTGGAAGAACCAAAGCCCCAAACATTCATAGAGAACACATGGTTAGTACAGGGTAGTCAGAGACTTGCCTGTCTGGTGTTAAGGGTTCAAGTTGAAGAGAGAAGGTACAATGACTAGGCAGGTAGATTAGCAAAGGTCTTGAGGGCAGGAAGAGGAATACAGAACTGGAAGAGTTAAGTAGCTCACAGTGGGGAATCTGGCAGTAATATGCTGCCTAAGTAGACAAGGATAAGAAAATAAAATTAAAAATTAAGGAAAGTATAATTAGCTGGTGGTCTATAACAGCATCCAGTTTGATAGAAGAGACAGGCTCAAATCTTTTAAACAGTTAGCAGGACTTAATCCTTAGTTATCATCTGCTTAGCATATAGCCAGGTACTGTTCTAAGCATTTCCCTTAGACTATTTCATTTGATTCTCACAACTACCCTATGAGTTAAGAGCTATTGTTATCTGCATTACATAGTCCCCATTTTACTGTTGGGAAATTTGAGTCACAGAATGGATAATTCCCAGATGGCTCAGATGGCAAAGAATCTACTTGCCAACGCAGGAGACATGGGTTCAGTCCCTTGGTTGGAAAGATCCCCTGGAGAAGGAAATGGCAACCCACTCCAGTATTCTTGTCCAGAAATCTCCCATGGACAGAGAAGCCTGGCAGGCTATAGTCCATGGGTAGCAAAAGAGCTCAGTACAACCTATTGACTAAACAAACAAATGGATAACTCACCTGTTGAGGTTAGAGCTGATGAGTAGTTCAAATTGGCTTTGAACCCAGGAAAAGTGGTTCCAAAGTCTGCACTCTTAACCACTATGCTATGCTGCCCCCATTTAGATAGACAGTAAGGCAAGGGAAAACTCAGAGACCAATTTATGGTCACTGGTCTGAGACAAAAAGTCAACTTATCCTGAAGAGATATTAATAAAATAGCACATATTAAAAAGCCTGGTTTAGAGCCTTGTACCCAAATTATTAATAAATATTTAAGAGTTGATTTCACTTCACCTTATTTGGAGAAGAGAACTAATTTGAAAGGATGGAAAGTATTTGTTTTCCAAAAAATAAACCTATGATTTTATAACAGATCATCATCCATAGAGATACAATGAGGCCCAGGAGAATGGCACTTTAACCTTTCCTTGGGTCTAGCAAAATCAAGCATTTCTAAGATGCTGTTCCCATCTGGGTTTTCTGTTCATGGTTTCCAACAGTCACTCACCTGGATTAGCTGCTTTTGAGACTTTTCTTTCCAGCGCCTCCCCACTCTCCAACTGAGAGATTACATCAGGCTTGGAAATTGGAAGCCCTGTTTACAGGGAAAGAAAAAGGAGTCTCAGTATATATGTTCAGTGTTAGCGACTTGCTTGTCAGAGAGAACAGGATAAGACAGGATTTCTCTGAAGAAGTTAGGAAGATTGATATGGGGTCTACTTGAGTTCAGAACCAGTGAATCACTTGTTTTCACCTCTCCCTATTAAAAGAATAAGCACCCATTTCCTTTTTTTTCCCCTTTAGCCACAGATTTATTATTTGAATATTTGCAACTATTATTCTATACAAATTTCTTATAAAATTCTCTATTCCATATTACTAGGTCACTTCACTCTCCATTTTATGTACCATTTTCATGAAGAAATACTTCCCAATTCACAATCTGCTTGATAATATTTGCTGTTGTTTAGTTGCCAAGTGTCCAACTCTTTGCGACCCCATAGACTATAGCCCACCAGGCTCCTGTGTCAATGGGATTTCCCAGGCAAGAATACTGGAGTGGGTTGCCATTCCTTCTCCACACCCATTTCTTAAGAGGTATTTCTCCTAGAACTTTGTCTCAGCATCCTCAGTCAAGAAATAGGGAAGAAGGATGGCTACTGCCTTGGCAAATACAATTTTTAAAAGGTGTTCATTTCTGATTCTAGAAGCGTTAAGCTTGTGTTTAGAAACAAAGAGTAGCAGATACCTGCCTTACACCAGGATTAGGAATCATTGCATCTAAGAACCTCAGAGCTCCTAGGAACTGAGGAAGCCAAGGTACCACACTGGGTAATTTCACAGGGTGGGGGTGGGGTGGGAGTGCTGCTTACCGAGCAAGACCAGATTTCTAGGCTTCTCAGGCTCGCCTCCCTGCGGAGGGTTCAGCTGTTCCCACTGGGTGAGAGCCTCGGCCATGTCCCTGATCATCGATCCCTGAAAACCAACCACATCAGTGCTCACCAAGGGACCTCCTACCAGAAGCCTCTGGGTAGGACTCAAGAAGATAGCATAGGAGAAGGAAGACAGGGAGAATATGAAGGTTAGGCAAAATGACCTCTACCATTGCAACACTGATGTATTTACAACCACAGATTCGTTCCTGACCTCCATGCACCAGAATCGAATATAACCTGCAGCTGGGAAGGAACATCTTCAGGGTAAAATCCGAGGATACCAAGTTCCTAGTTTATGTATCGACAAGTTAAATGATAGAACTATAGAAATCCTTACTATGTAGACGTGGGAGAATAGAGGAAATATAATTATAAATTAAGCACTTTCTTTATGGTAGGGTTTAAAAACACAAGAGCTTCAATAAATAGGAATTACTTTTCCTTCTAGTTTTCCTTTGACAATATAATCAGTCCAATATATTAAAAAAAAATTAGGATGCTTGCTACACGTGTCACAGTATATAGATTTATTTGTAAAACAGCATTTTAAGCCCCAATTATTATGAGTTCCCAGTGTTTTTGCCATTTCTCCCCAATCAGTCTGACTACTCTACCACCCAGCCCCACCATCTATTCTCTATCCCATCTCACTCCACTCCTCCTGTATTCTCTGTGCTCCAGCTGGTGGCTGCCTGAAATGTGGACCACAGCTACTTCTGCCCCTTTATACACGTTGCTTCCTGTTCCTGAAAGTGCCCCCTTTGCCCCATACTTTCAGCTGTTTTTTTAAAAAACTGCATTTATTTTAAAAATTTTTTGGCTATGCCATGTGGCATCGGGGATCTTAGTTTCCATACCAGGGACTGAACCTGTGCCCCTTGCTTTGGAAGCATGGAGTCTTAACCGCTGGATCACCAGGGAAGTCCCCCTTTCAGCTATTTTGATACTCCTCACACTTTGGCTCTCAGCTCAGGGAAGCCTTCCCTGACTCTCTAGGTTGCAGCACCATGGGTTTTCCCTTTTCCTGCGTTAAGCACATGGTGAGAGGACTCTGTGATGAACATCTGTCTGTCCCATTAGACACTAATCTCCACAGGAGTGGAGACCAGGTTTAATTTGGCTCAATGAAGCAGCCCTAGTCTTTGGCACAGAGCAGGAACACTGTAAATTATCTGTCAGGGAGTTGAAAGGAGGAACATTTGAACAAGAATGAACAGAAACAAGTTTAAATGGGGTGTTCTATGAAAGTGTGCATGGGGACAGAGGTGGGAGGGGAACGGAAGTTTATCAAATGTTGCAAACACTGCAGAAATGTTTACTTTACCTTCCCTTGACCTAGATGACAGGCAAAAAGTTTAGATTGTTCACTCAAATGTAGGGAGAGTGAGCAGGGTAGGTAATGTTCCTTTGAACCTGAATCTGTTCATGAACGACAAATGTCTCATAATTTTTCTAATTCTATTAAAATTTTTTTCTATACAACTTCAAGTTAAAGGAGACACACTGAAACAGACCAATCCCTGGGATGCTAGCAAATGAACCAGTTATGGGTTTGTTTGAAACACCCCTTTTGCCATAGCCCCTTGAATATAAATGTATTGGACTGGCTAAAAAGTTTGTTCAGTGTGTATATATTAAAAAAATTAAGATGTTTGCTACACATACAGATTTATTTATAAAACAGCATTTTAAGCCCCAATTATGACTACACACACACACACATATGTATATATATCCTCCAAAAACAACTGGTAAAGTAATTCACATAATGAAATAAAGTTAAAAGAACTACCTACTTGAATATTCTCTGCTCAAAATAAGTTAACTATTTTTCTAACACTATTTTCTAACTATGAAATTACTTCCCATTTTAAGTTAGGGTCCCTTAAGGTCATATGCTTCAGGCGTGTTCAGCACAGGCAATATAATTCATACCGTGTCTTTTCTTTACAAGCAAGGTAGCAGGGACAGACTACCTAGCACTTCCTTACAGGCTTTAGTTCTGAGAAAACCTCAGCAATCAAACTCATTTTTGGAGGGAAGTGCTGCTCAGTGTGTGTGTGTGGGGCCTGGAGGGTGAGTAAACCGACCACGCACTGTCCAGTAGACAGCAGATCTCCCCGCTTCCCTCTGAAAGCTGTTGCTGCTCAGTCTCTCAGTTGTGTCGGGCCCTTTGCAACCCCATGGACCGCACACGCCAGGCTTCCCTGTGCTTCACAGTCTCCTGGAGTTTGCTCAAACTCATGTCCACTGAACTGGTGATGCCACCCAAACATCTCATCCTGTCACCTACTTCTCCTCCTCTGACAGACATCTACCCATTCAGGTCCGAATCAGTACTGGTGTTTCCTCCCAGAGTTTTGCATAAATCGTCAGCACCTGCATGCTGTGAGGCGGGGATGAGGATGACGGGCAGTCCCCGTGCCTCTACCGCAAGGTGTGCTGTTCTCCCAGGGTCCTGCACCAGATGCTACAGGGCACCTTGACTCATCTTCTCTGTTTAATCAGTCATGGCATGTTTTGTCTTGCTGGGACTCTAAAAACTTTCATAGAGCCTTATCTGTCTTTGGAATAAGATCCTGTGTGAGATTTCCCTGGTGGTTAGGAAGGGTGGTTAACCCTTTCCAGTGGTTAAGAATTTGCCTGCCAATGCAGGGGACACGGATTTGATACCTGATTCAGGAAGAGTCCACACAGCAAGGAGCAGCTAAGCCCGTGCACCACCACTACCGAGCCCCTGAGCCATGACTACTGAGGCCCGCACACCTAGAGCCCATGCTCTGCAACAAGAGCAGCCGCCACGATGAGAAGCCCGTGTGCCACAACAAAGAGTGGCCTCCACTGTGGCAACCAGAGAAGGCCCGAGCGCAGCAACAAAGACCCAGCACAACCGACCATAAATTTCAAAAAATAAATAAAAAGTTAAAAAAAGATCCTGTGTAGACTTTCCTGTGGTCTGGCTACAGCAGGCATATGCTTTTCTCACCACACTCCATCCAGCTTACTCCACAGTAACACACATTTCCTCTGAAAATCTCTGACCGTCTCATCACCTGGAGACTTTTATCCAAAGCTGTTCTCTCTCTTGGAATATTCCTATATTCTATTTTCCAATTATGTACTCTCTCTTGTCTTTCAAAATGCAGCTTTTATGCCAGCACTTCCCCCCCCAAATACTCTAGAGCATGGAAAACCTCTTCAAGGCCTATGATGACTTGTCTGTACTAGTAATTTATTTCTTTTTTTTGATTTTGAAAAGTTTCTTTATTTAAAAATCTTACTATCTTACAGTCAAGAATTAAATCCTTGTACACAACTTATGAAAGGAAATGATGTTCTTTTGGTGGCCACCACTCTTGCAAGGCAATGTATAGTCTGTGGTCAGAAGTGAAATTTTTTGTAATTGATTAATTTATTTTTAACTGGAGCATAATGCTTTGTTGTACTAGTAATTTCAGTATTTAAAATTTTCTGCATTTAGAAAAATAAATATTTCTTCTTGCTGTTTAATTATTTTTTAAAAAATATTTATTTATTTTTTAGGGGTGCTAGGTGTTTGTTGCTGCATGCAGGCTTTCTCTAATTGTGTCAAGCGAGGGGTACTCTCTAGTTGCAGTGTGAGGGCTTCTCATTGTGGTCATTTCTCTTGTTGCAGAGCACAGGCTCCAGGGTGTGCAGGCTTTGGTAGTTGTGGCACATGGGCTCATTAGTTGCAGTGCAAGGGCTTAGTTGCCCCAAGGCACGTGGGATCTTCCCTGACCACAGATTCAACTAGTGTCCCTTGTATCCCAAGGTGGATTCTTACCCATTGGACCACCAGGGAAGCCCCTGTTTAACTGTCTTCCTTATCTATACCTTGTTTCCTCAGTAAACTTCAGGAGGCAGAGGCAACTGGCTTTTATTCCTTTGCATCTCACCAGCAGGCCAATTACAGCACAGAAGAGCGTGTGCACACCTAGTACTAAGCAGACAGAGAAGTCACGCCAGGAGGGAAAGTTCTGCATAAGACAGGAGCAATTACTATCAGGTTCATCACTCATCAGTTTATCAGGATGAAGCCAGTGGGCTAGGAATCAGGGCTGAGCAAATCCATAACAATGCTGGAAATCATATTCATGTCCCGAGAACAGAAAAAAATAAGAAATTTAAACCCACCTGGGATGCCCGGGTCAGCAGCACAGTGGTCAGGCCATTTTCTTTGGGGTTTCCAGCCTGAGGAAGGTCTGAATCCTCAGAAAGTGACCCTATAAATAGAAACAGGAACCAGGGTGACTACTCTTGTTTGCAGTAAACTCCCAGAAACTGCCAGACACAACTACTTGTTACCTAGGAAGAATCAACACAGGGAACCAACGGACAATTCCACAACATCTCTGAAGCAAGACAGCCATGACCATGGAATTTCCTACCGCTGCTGCTGCTGCTGCTGCTAAGTCGCTTCAGCCGTGTCCGACTCTGTGCGAACCCACAGACAGCAGCCCACCAGGCTCCCCCGTCCCTGGGATTCTCCAGGCAAGAACACTGGAGTGGGTTGCCATTTCCTTCTCCAATGCATGAAACCGCTACTCTGGGTTTAAATTCCAGCAGAACATTGCTGTAAGATCCTGGACACTTAAAGACATATTTATTTATATATCTTATCTGCTGAGTGACAGTCAAAATAAACGCGGAGTCCCGCTTATGTCAATCCCTGCCTCACTTAATGAGTCATTCCTGTTCTATCCCAGGTTTACAGGATGAAAGACTAGTTAAATTCTTTTTGAATACTGGCTTTCTCAGAAAAGCAATGGGCCATGTGGGAAAAAAAATCCAGGGCACTAAACAAATCCTGTGACTTCTCAAATCCTCACTTTCCCCATCTGCCAAATGGGTCCGTTTGGATATTCTCCTTCCTCTACAATAGCCTTACGGGGCTCCTGTGAGAACAAATGTCATTATCAAAAAGCCAAATGTTCAGATCTGTCGATTTCGTGGGCAAAGAAGGCATACATCAACTTAGAGACGGCAGGGCACCCGAAAGACCGGCAGGGCAATGCAGGTCGGGGCCTTAAACCCCAAAGTGAGATCAACTCGTAGGAGACATTCTGTGTGTTCTTACTGAGCCTGCCCCAGCCAGAGGGCAGCCTTTCTCCCTTTTTCTCTCCAGCAGGCGGCATCCCTCTGAAATCCTCACCTCTGCCCTTCGGCTCCACGGTGACTCCCTCCACGCTAGCGCTGGTGACGACTGCGGGAAAAGGGAGCGGGGAAGCCGCGAGGGGCCTGGGGTCCACCGCGCCGGTCCACCTAGAGGCCCGGGAACGCTCGCGCGACCCTCGCTGGGCAGCTCGGCGCCCTCCACCCCGGGGCCTTCCCCGGCCCTCCTTCGGGGCACTCAGACTCAAGAGAACACGCACTCAGTCCTCCTGGACCCCAGGCTCGACCTCATGAACAACACTGAGTAAGCTCGGCGGGCGACAAAGGCATCTAGGAGCCTGCGGGGCTGAGTCGCGCCGTCCCGAACTCGCTGCTGAACTACAATTCCCAGAATCCTCCGCAGGGCGCGGCGCGCATTACCGGATGCTGCTTCCCAGAGGACCCCGCGGGCCGCTGGCCAGGCTACGTTCTGCGCTCGGGGCTGGGCATCCGTGGAACCTCGCGGCTGTGCTGGGTCTCTAGAGGTGCTCAGCCCCTCGGAGAGCTCCTTCCTGGACGCCACAGGGGCCGCCGCTTCCTCAGTGTCTACTCTGGGCTCCGACCCCGGAGGACGTGCTCTGCCGAGCCAAAACCCGCCTCGAGAGGGACATTCGCTCCGCAACTGTAACTGGCAGAGGGCGCCACCCGCCCACCAGCATTTCTCTCTGGCCGCTGTGCTCCCTCGGAGGGTAGGCGCCCGCATTCCAACGGCTGTTCACTCCACTCCGTCGCTTCCCCTCTACAGCGCCTCCACACCATTGCGGGTGGGGGTGGGGTGGAGACAGATTATCTCAAGTAACCAGGCAGCACCTTCGAATAAGGAGAACTAGAATCTCAAAAATTAGATCTTGGACTCACAAAACAGCAGAGTGAATCCCTTGGTCCCCAGTGAGTCCTCATTGTTTTAAGGGTAGATTGACCTTGAGTTCTCCTAAATTTATTAGATTTCCTAAATTTAAATTTGAGGGTCACTGTTGCCTTCTAGTCTGTCTTTGTGTTTAGCACAACATCGTTCCAGCAAAGCATCCCTGTCTTCCTTAAGAAGCTCCAGTGCCATCAGAGGCCAGTAACTTTGACGTGAAAGTTGATATTAAGAGAGGTAAACGGAACCAGTGAATCACCATGAAAGAGGGAAAAACTGGAAAGGATCACCTCAGCTCAACATGGGCCTTCAACTACTTTCTGCTTTTTTACCATAGAAGTCCCGCCTCAGTAGCAGGGACCACTTAGGAATTTAATATCCACAGCCGTTTTTCTCCTCGACTTCTTGAGGAATCACGATTCTGGCTTTATCAACATGTTACCTAGTGACTGGCACCTGGTAACCTTGCTCTCCAGCTCCTCCTCACCTCTGGTTATTCATATCAGTTGTGGGGGTTAATGTATTCTTAGTAGCACAGGCCTGGGGATGAGTGAGGGAGTGAGTGCTGCAGAGTTCAGAAGCTGGCCAACCTGGCTATCCTGGCATCCCAGATAAATTTCTGGGATTAGTAGTCCCACCAGTTATCTGCCCCAGGCTTTGCTGCACAGGTTTGCTCTACCATATTCACTTCATCTTAGAGTTCATCCTTTTCTTTGAAGAGTTGATTCCTGGAGTGCTTCTGGTAATCTGTATGGTAAGTTTTCAGTTCTCTCTTAAAACTTAGGGCTTATTTAAGCACCAGAGAAATTATTTCATTTCTTCAAAACCACTTTTAAAATCTTAGGCTAAAACCCTACAAACACTACCAAGTCTTTTGCCTTCTATGCTCAGAATGCCAATTTCTGATTCCAAGATTTGATCTTATTAGTGGCCATCTGGTGAAGCTAAAACCTCAAAATGGAAAGCCTCCATTACTCCATGTCCTACTGGGAGGTATCAGTTAAGAGCTAAATGGCCCTTTCCTCAGAATTGTTGGCAGGAGATGGAAAGTTACTCACCTTTTAAAAATGCTCTGCACATCTCCCAAGTTTTAAAAGGTAACAAAAGGAGAACTGCTGAATTTATGTTCCCACTCTGTTTCAATGATCACTTTACCCAAATGTCGATTAGAATTCTGAATTCATTCTTGTCTAATCTTGCTGACAATGGCAGAGCAGCTTAGGGAAATACTGGATCTTCAGCTTACTTTTAACAAGGCAATAAAGATTCAGAACTCTCAGAGACAGTCATCAGCCAAAAGTTTGGCAGTAGTTCCTTTTATTTTCAACTTGACATTATTAAATAATAGCACATATTATCCACTCCAACAGATTCTGCACTCTGGTTTTAACTCAAGTTGCTTTGAAAGTCCACATGTGAAAAGTCTTCCCTGCTGCTCATCTGCTTTAAGACAGGTAGACCAGTAGGGTTGAGTAGATTAGGGAGGGGTCTGTTTGGCAATCCAGTTTCTTGAACTAGATTTCAACTCCCAGGGAGAAATGGATCTTGGTCCATTAGGGTTCATGCAGGGTAGCTACATTCCAGACAGTCTTTCAGAATCAGGTCTTCTGGGCTTCACCTTAAGTAAACAGAAAGGGAATGCAGATGCCTGGAGTCAAAGTTGCCTGGTGCCTTCCCTTCAAGAAAATAAAAATATAGGGCAGGGCCCAGGAAATAGAGCTTCCCTGGTGGCTCAGTGGTGAAGACTCCCCCTGCAGTGCAGGAGACATGGGTTCTATATCTGGGTTGGGAAGATCCCCTGGAGAAGGAAATGGCAACCCAGTGCAGTATTCTTGCCTGGGAAATCCCATGGACAGAGGAGCCTGGTGGGCTACAGTCCATGGGGTCAAAAGAGTCAGACATGACTTAGTGACTAAACAATAGGGAACAGAAGGATCTGGGGAGTCAGGGCTTCAAGTTGAGTAATGCAGGGTCATGTCAGGGCAGACTTTAAATATTCAGAGACACCTTCATTAAACAGGGAGCTATTTTAGGTCTTGAATAAGGCAATGGTGGGCAGGAAGGGGGTCACTTGGAAAGGCTGACCTAACAGTGATATGGAAAGATGTAACTTGTGACAGGGGCTGTTGATATTAACCAGTTACTGAGGTGCCTGTTGACCTTCTAGCCTTTTGGTGCTGGGTTCTGATTTATGAGATATAAGTGATGGCCCTTAAAAATATCCCAGAATATCCCCCATGATGACATTGGAGCTACTGCTGCTAAGTTGCTTCAGTCATGTCTGACTCTGTGCAGCCCCAGACGGCAGCCTACCAGGCTCCCCTGTCCCTGGGATTCTCCAGGCAAGAACACTGGAGTGGGTTGCCATTGCCTTCTCCAATGCATCAAAGTGAAAAGTGAAAGTGAAGTTGCTCAGTCGTGTCTGACTCTTCGCGACCCCATGGACTGCAGCCTACCAGGCTCCTCCGCCCATGGGATTTTTCAGGCAAGAGTACTGGAGTGGGGTGCCATAGCCTTCTCTGGACATTGGCGGCAACATATTCTAAATGATGAAGGTGAGGAAGAAAGACTGACTCACATCTGATTTTATGTGAGAAATGAATCTTGGTTTATTTGGGGTTTGCCTATTATTGGGCCATAGCTTGATATCCCCCTCCTCAATAAACAGGAGGAAAGAATTCAGATCAGGGAGTGACTACTACAGTAATAGAAGCCCAAGACAACAAAAGTACAGGTGAGACTGAAATTCAGAGAAAGGCTGTGACTCTAAGAGGTGTTTTAAATAGAATTTGGTAGTCAAAAAGTTATTAATTCAGATAAATATTTATTGAGCACCTATTATTTGCAAGGCACTGTGTGAGATACAAAGACAAATAAGTCATGTCTCTGCTTACAATCTAGTTGAGGAGATAATACACATACATAAATTATGAAGCAAACCTTATAGCCTTATGTTAAAGAGATTTTGAGACCTGTATTCAAGACCTGACTTTCCTTGTACTAGCTGTTACATTGGACAAGTTATTTAATCTCTTTAAACGTCAGTTTGCTCATCTGCAAATTGTGGGGAGTAACAGTACCTACTTCAAAGGGTTGTTGAAAGGACCAAATAATTTACTTCTTGCAAAACTCTCAGCTGAGTGCTTAATCCATAATAAGCGCTCAATAAGTGCTAGCTACCGGTAGTAGTATTAAGAGATCTAGATGATAGGACACAACAGGACAAGGTCAGTGCCCAAAATCCTCTGAGAGAGGGACTAACGGCTATAAAAAAAGAACTTCTGGAAACAACAGTGCTGCTCTGACATAAAGGGTACCTTTCCTGTCCAGCTGTGGCCTCCAGTTATATAAAGTGCAGAGATGCCTGGGGCTTCGGACAAGAGGTTCGTCTGAGGACTGCCTCCTAACCTTTGTCCCTAGTGTCTGACAAATGTCTTTAGAATGCTGACTCTTTAAAGTCACATCCTAATTTCTGGCATCCCACATCACCTCTGTAACACAGTGGATGGACAGTGTTTCTTCAAACACTGTGGGTGCAGAGAGGCAGAAAAAGGAGAGGGGTAGCCAGCATAGGTGTGATGACCAGGTGATGGATTTAAGAGGGGGAAGACCTATCTTGAGTTTTCGTGGAGATCCTTGGACTAAAGCTTTTGCCCCACTCAGTCTATTCCCTGTTTGGCATAACGCCGTTGATGCTGAATAACTGATGATTTAGAACTGAAGACTTTCCCACACACGCTGCATTCAAACGGCTTTTCTCCTGTGTGAACTCTCTGGTGTCGGGTGAGCCGGCACCTCTGGCTGAAGGCTTTCCCACATTCGCTGCATTCGTATGGCTTGTCTCCAGTGTGAATCTTCTGGTGCTGAGTCAGGGAGGAGCGGTCAAAGAAAGCCTTCCCACACTCGCTGCACTGGTAGCGAGGCTCCCCAGCATGGGCTTTCTGATGTCTGTTCAGTGACGAGACCCCATAGAAGGCTTTCCCACACTCATTACATTCATACGGCTTCCGGCCTGTGTGGATTAGCTGGTGTCGCGTAAGAATACTTTTCTGGCTAAAGGCTTTCCCGCACTGGTTACATTCATAAGGACTTTCTCCAGTATGGATTCTCTGGTGGCGGGTAAGGGATGAGCGGTCAAAGAAGGCTTTTCCACACTCGTTGCATTTGAAGGGTTTCTCTCCAGTATGAATTCGCTGATGTACAGTCAGGGACGAACGGTCGAAAAAAGCTTTCCCACAGGCATTGCACTCGTAGGGGCTCTCTCCTGTGTGTGACATCAGGTGTCTACTGAGACTGCTCCTGTGGCTGAAGGCTTTCCCACACTCGGGACAGTCATAGGGCTTCTCACCAGTGTGAGTCCTCTGATGGCGGATGAGGGAGGAGTGGTCAAAAAAGGTCTTCCCACAGTTGCTGCATTCCTGGTCTCTCTCTTTAGTGAGAAATTTCTTGGGAGGTGTTGCCCTGTGCTGCAAGCTTTCCTCCAGAGAAGGGGGTTTCTTGCAGGCCTCAACTGTAGGGCTTTCCTTCTCTGTTCTCAACCTGCCATCCAGTACATAAACTTCAAATTTAGGAGATGGAGGACCTTTTCTTCCAAGCTTTTCCTTCAACGATCCTTCTGATTTTCCTTCTTCTGAAGCACCTTGAATCTCACGCCTAGGCTCCCAATCTGAAATGGATAGAAAATATAGATGCATGTTTCTTTCCTGGGTTAGGAAATGTTAGCACAGAAAGGAGGGATACTCTGATAAATCTGAAAAGTAATGACAGTCACTTTGCTTGCTTCCACAAATAGTATTGCACTCTAGGGAGAAACCAAGACCTGGGACTGAAACAAGGGATAGAACTGGTAGTGAAAAGTCTCAAAAAAGAGGAGAATTTCCATCAGGAAATAGCCAGATTAATTAGGAGTGTCAGCTAAGTGGAGGGGTTTGAATGGACAACATGACAGGGCTGAAAAAGTAAACATTTGGTGAATGAAGGTGAACAATACTTTAAGGTATAGATGGGGAAAAAAGGAAACTTGTGGGTGACAGAATAAACAATATACGAGAAGACTTGAATTTGAGGAAAAATATGATACTCAATACTCCCTCCCACATGCACCCAAATACCAAACACAAAGCAAAACAAAACTCTCCTGCCCAGTTCATACTCGATTACCTAGAGAGACATTCTCTGCACCTTCTTTTCCCTCAAATTCATGAAACTCCACTAGCCAAGGCTCGTCCCCTCTCTTCAACTGAAAAATCACATCAGGTCCGGGTATTGGAAGTCCTGCTTGTGGAGGAAGAAACAAGCAGGTGGTCATATGTGATGAAAATACACAGTGATTCCAAAGCAAATTTCAGCCTCTTAAGTATTTCAGAGAGAAAATGCAAAAGGCAGGAAGTGTACACGAGATATGCAGAAGTACAGGAACCTCTGAATGGAGGTCAAGACTAAGGTTCTAAAAGGGAACAAGTGGCATCTAGTCAGAGTGGATAGACTATTTGAATTAATGTGTTTATTCTTCCCCTGAAGTGACTGGGATGCTTCTAGCTCTAGCACTGGTAGGATGGCAGGAAGAGTCCTTACCTCAGGGAAGATGAGAATGAAAAAAGATTACCTTGAATAAGAATGTGTAATGTAGGTGCCCATTTTTGCTTATTTATGCTTTAGTACAATTATTTTTGGACACAACTGAGCAACTAACATATACATATTAAGTATGATTTTACTTAAGTGGATTGTGTTCATTGTAGGAAAACTAGAGGCATAGACAATAAGAAAAATCACCTTTTGTATTTTGTATTCATTTCTTTCTCTTTTTTTTTTTTTTGCTGTGGACCATTTTTGGTCTTTATTGAACCTGCTACAATACTGCTTCTGTTTTACATTTCAGTGTTTTGGCTTGAGGCATGTGGGATCTTACCTCCCAGACCAGGGATCGAACCAGACTGGGGATTGAACTGGCGCCTTCTGCTTTGGGAGGCGAAATCTTAACCCCTGGACCACCAGGGAAGTCCCTATTTCTTTCTTTCTATTCACTTTAATACAGAAAGATATTTCTTTCTTTTTATTCACTTTAATACAGAAAGATACCTATAGATACACTTTGTTAAAAACTGAATAATGACAACTGTATCTCAATTTGGGGGGAAAAAAACTACTGGAGAGCATTAATTGGAAAATAAGGCTACCCCATCTAAAATCATTTCTATTTGATTTATTTTGATATCTACAAGTTGATAATTTCTAAATCCATCATGACTTATTGTATGTAATACACACCAGACCCTTTTATATGTAAAAGATCATATTACGCAGAAGTCTCCCAATTAAAAAACAAAAGTTAAAACTGGAGGCCTTCCCTGGTGGCTCAGATGGTTTAAAAAAATTGGATAATGAAATAATGCTGAATTGTAAACTTGATTTTTTTCACATAATAATAAATTTAAACTATTATTTTAATTAGCACAGTTCTGCCTCACCATTAAAAAAAAATTTACTTATTTGTGGCTGTGCTGGGTCTGTATTGCTGTGCAGGCTTTTCTCTAGTTGTGGCGAGCCCTCTGTGGTGCAGGGCTAGGCTGCTCAGTGAGGGGGCCTGTGGTTGTCCAGTGTGCTTACAGCTCAAGGACCCCTTGCAGGCTGGGGTTCAGAATTAAGAAAGCCACTGTTACTGTAACCGCTAAGTCACATCCCTCTGCTCTTTCATCTTGTCTCTCAGGGGTTCCAACTCAGGTGGGAGAAGAAGAGATGTCAATATATTAGTCTCTCAACTCCACATCAACTCAGTACAGGGTCTACTTCTGGTGGAAAGCTCTCCTTACCCAATGAGACGATACTCTTGTAGTTCTCCAGCATCACCTCCTTGTAGAGGTCTCTCTGAGTAGGGACCAGACTCCTCCACTCTTCATCTGTGAAAACTACGGCCACATCCTCGAATGTCACTGGGTCCTGGAAACACAATCACGTTCTCCCTTATCCATAATCCTTCTCTTACATGGACCAGACAAAACTGTCATATATGACAACAGCTTTGAGGATGCTGGGGGAGTGGAAAGAAAATGGTTCTGACAAAGAACAGTTTTGAAGCATTTGGGGAAAGTGCCATAAAGCCCTGAGGCATGACTTTTGGGGCATAACCCCACACTACCTTTCTAGCTGAGCCTCGGAGTATCAGGGGCTCTTTTATCAGACTTACAGAAAACTTGGAAGAATAGAACAAAGACCCTTCACCCAGCATCCCCAAATGTTAACATTTTCCACATTGGTTTTATCTTTGTCTCAGAATATACACATCTGCCTATCTTTTTTCCAAACTTCTTTAAAGTAACTTGTAAACATGATGCCTTTTTACTCATTAATGTTTCAGTGTATAGTTTGTAAAAACAAGGATATTCTCTTGTATAATGACAGTATAATTGTAAAAATCAGGAGAGGAGTGATATTATTATCTAATGTATAAACCTAGTCCAGTTGCACCAACTGTCTTTATGTGAGTGTGTGTACATGCGTGCTTAGTCGCTCAGTCGTGTCCAGCTCTTTGTGACCCCATGGAATGTAGCTTGACAGGTTCCTCTGTCCATGGAATTTTCCAGGCAAGAATACTGGAGTGGGTGGCCATTTCCTCCTCCAGGGAATCTTCCTGACCCAAGGATCGAACCCAAATCTCCAGCATCTAGCACTGGCAGGCGGATTCTTTACCACTGAGCCATCTGGGAAGCCCTTATGTATGTGTTTGTGTGGACAAATCCTTCAAATAGTGTTGTTGATTAGATCATCTCTAGGCTTTCTCTCAATTCACTCTGATGTTCCTTGATTCTGTAAGTTCCATCTTTAGCCCCAAGTCTAAAACCTAGATGAGTCTCCAGAGTGTCTGCAGAGGTTCTAAGCAGAGCTCAGAATTAAAAACTCTCTGCCCTTGGGCAGAAAGGGGGTAAGCTGTGTGTCCCCACCCACACAAAAACTCTCTCTCTAGGACTATTTCAACCTCACTGGGGTGCTTTATAGTATGTGTCACATTCTCTGCCTAACCCAACACTCCCTGGAATATGGGGGCCTACTTTCAGTCCATTTGTGGATGTACTAAAGGGAAATCAGAACTAGAAACTGCCTGCTGCTCCACAGACCTTCTCATCAGACCCCTATCATCAGTTTTAAGGCAAAATCAGAGTGAAGGCAATGGAGGCTGTGTCCTTGGTGACAGGCTAGCAGGCACATATTCAAGGCAAGAAGGGGTCACTGAAAGATATCAACACAAGTCAAATGGGAAGGAGACATTCCTTATGGAGTCCTTTCTCCACCTGGTTGGGTTTGAGCAAAGAAGCCAAGAAGCCCCAAGACGGAAAGAAAAGTGGTTACATTCTGGAGCCTAACAGTATTTCAGAAACACAAGAGTCTGCCTCACCTGGCATCTCGTTGGAGACACAGCAGCCATTCCCTCCAGCGTGCTCTCCTTGCAGAGAAGAGCTGAGTCCTAATGAGGTAGAGAGGTAGGATGAGAAGCAGGATGTGAGAAAGACCAGTCTCGTTTAGTAGTTTTGTGACCCATGAAGCAAGAAATCTCCACTCACCAGTGAGTTATGTACCCACCCTCATCCTCAACACCCTACACAAAGGGAAAGCAAAGAAAAGCAAGGCAAGAGCAAGCCCACCCATCCCAGAAATGGAGTGCAAGGCTGTGCAGAAAACAGTGTGGTGCTTGTTTTTACCACGATCTTAGAGGTAAAGTTCTATTCCTGGCAGTTGAGAATATATTAAGGCTCATATTGTCTTTATAAATTCACATTAAATATTGTTCATCATGGGGCTTCCCAGGTGGTGCTGAAGGAGGAGGAAATGGCACCCCACTCTAGTATTCTTTCCTAGAGAATCCCACGGACAGAGGAGCCTGGCTGGCTATAGTCCATGAGGTTGCAAAGAGTCAGACATGACTGAGCATCTGAGATCAGATCAGATTGTTCATCATGATTAATCAGACAAAAAGTATAAGAAGTTTTACGAATGGCTCTATGGGCAAGTCCTGTCAAGGAAACACCTACAGCCTCTTCAAAAGAAAAATACCCCATTCACAGCAACACCCGGTGCTAATCGAGGAACACTGGGGCAGCCACAGCTTGTTCCACATGACCCTGAGTCTTAATCCTGGGGCCATGCTGATTAGGCCACAGGTGGGCAGTGCAGAGGCTGACCCGTGGACTGATTTGTGGTCTGGTTTCAAAAGATGACATCCATCCTCAGGATCGTGAACTAAGAAATGCCAGGACCACAAGTTAGATGGGCGAATGCATAACAAGGATCAATGAATACACTGCCTTGACTGCAGGACAGTACTTGGCAAGCCTCAGACACACCTTTCCCTCTTCCTTCTCAGGACCACACAATCCCCATGCCCCACTCATGAATCCCCCAAATGCTTGATTTGACTATGTCTTAATTAGACTCTTTATGTGAGAAACTGAGATATACTCAGTTAACTCAAGTAAAGTTTAATGACAAAGATTCACACAAAGCCTAAGAGGCTTTCACAAAATAAAAGGAACCTAGTTCCACCAGTGGGCAATGAGCTGAAAGTATATCATGAGGGACAGAAGTACCATGAGGGACAGAGGAACCAAAGGTACCAGGAGGCAGAATCCATGAGTATGTGGGGGGCACGGGGTAGAGAACAGGCTGTAATAGACTAACACAAGCAGGTATGTTGGTGGTGAAGCATTGAAAGCAAAGCCCCAAGAATCCCTGGCCCCTGAAACCCTACTTCACCCCAGCATCAGCCTGGACCGCAGTTTGCATGTAGACTAGCTGTATTTATTCTTAGATTTCCATAAGGCTCTGACCCCACCAGAAGGGCTTCCCTGGTGGCTCAGTTGGTAAAGAATCCGCCTGCAATGTGGGAGACCTGGGTTCGATCCCTGGGTTGGAAAGATCCCTTGGAGAAGGGAAAGCCTACCCACTCCAGTATTCTGGCCTGGAGAATTTGTAATTTCTATCAGGGGCCTTAAAACACATACTTTTGACCCAGCAACTTCTTTGGAATTTTTCCTAAGGAAAAACATACACAAAGCTTTTTATTAACTATCATTAATGCTAACCTTTACTGAGTGCAATGTAAGGCAACCTCCTAAGCACTCTATATGTCATCTCATTTAATCTACAGAAGAGCAAAAAACAAAAAAAATTACTGATTTTTGGTTGCGCTGGGTCTTGGTTGCAGTGCACGAGCTTTCTCTAGCTGTGGCAAGTGGGGGCTACTCTTATTGTGGAGTATGGACTCTAGAGCTTGGGCTCAGTAGTTGTGCACAGGCTTAGCTACCCCATGGCATGTGAAATCTTCCTGAAGCAGGGATTGAACTGGTGTCCTCTGCATTGCAAGGTGGATTCTTAACCAGTGGACCACCAGGGAAGTCCTAGAAGAGCAAAAATTTGAAATATCTTAAGTTTCTAAAATATAGGATTTGATGCCATTGTGTGTATGGTCCAGTTCATACACACAATGGAATACCACTGATATTATCATGTTAATATGGTAATGGTGTCATATTAAAATATTATTTTTATGATATATTAGTAATAACTAGCATTTACTGAACTTTTGCTACTTACCAGGCACTATGCTAAGTACTCTTTACAAGAACAGCTGAATTCCATGTTCGTAAATTAGTAAGGTAGGTACTGTTTTACAGATTAGGAAATTTAGGCTTTGTAAGAGGCTGAGGCAGAATTTGGACGCAGGAACAGCTAGCACATTTAAATCTCTATGGTATAATGATTTATTTTCATGAAAAGATAGCCATGTAAATAACAGACTTATAAACTAGAAAATCCCCAAACACATCCAAGTATGTAGGAAACCTTGATATATGACTGCAGTGGCAACACAAATCTGAAGTGGGGAAAAGATCACTAGCGTAAACTACAAACAACTTGCATGTTCATTGATAGGATAAACTGCAATTTTATATATGTTTCGAGTATTACACATTGATTAAGATACATGGCAAACAGAAGATGAAAAAAGTAGAAGCAATGACAGATTTTCTTTTCCTGGGCTCCAAAATCACTCTGGGTGGTGACTACAGCCATGAAATTAAAAGATGCTTGCTCCTTGCAAGAAAAGCTATGACAAACCTAGACAGCATATTTAAAAAGCAAAGATATCACTTTGCTGACAAAGGTCTGCATAGTCAAAGCTATGCTTTTTCCAGTAGTCATGTATGGATGTGACAGTTGGACCATAAAGAAGGCTGAGTGCTGGAGAATTGATGCTTTCAAATTGTGGTGCTGGAGAAGACTCTTGAGAGTCCTTTGGACTGCAAGGAGATCAAATCTGTCAATTCTAAAGGAAATCAGTCCTGAATATTCATTGGAAGGACTGATGCTGAAGCTGAAGCTCCAATACCTTAGCCACCTGATTCAAAGAACTGTCTCACTGGAAAAAAAACCTGATGCTGAGAAAGATTGAGGGCAGAAAGAGAAGGGAGGCGACAGAGGGTGAGATGGTTGGATGACATCACTGACTCAATGGACATAAGTTTGAGCGAACTCGGGAGACAGTGAAGAACAGGAAAGCCTGGTGTGCTGCAGTCCATGGGGTCACAGAGTATTGGACAAACCCCGCACACACCTGAAACTGTATGCTTGAAAACTGCCAAGGCATTTATGAGCTCTGATTCCAATAGTCCTCTTCTCTTTATTTCTCTGAAGCTTTTTGACTGTTTCAGCAAGTTTCTCATGCTGTCCAGCACTCAGACTGTGTACAGTGTTCTTGCTGTCTCACAGAAAATCCATGCACACCTGGTACTTAATTTTCCACCTCTACAGAAATGCTTCTTGAATCTAGTCCCAATCCCTCTTCCAAACTCATCCTGCATTTCCAAATGACTAAGTATTTTGAGTTAGGTATTCTGTCAGCATTTTAAAACCATCTATCCCTATGCAGTTCCCCACATCAATTCCTTTCCCTGCCCTTACAGTTCTCCTTGTTGTTTAGTCAATAAATTGTGTCTGATTCTTTGTGACCCCATGGATTATAGTCTGCCAGGCTCCTCTGTCCATGGGATTCTGCAGGCAAGAATACTGGAGTGGGTTGCCATTTCTTCCTCCAGGGGATCTTTCCAACCCAGGGATTGAACCTGCGTCTTCTGTGTTGGCAGGCAGATTCTTTACTGCTGAGCCACAAGGAAGCCCTTACACTTACCGCAGATGTTTTATTATTTTCCCAGGTGCCCCAAATTCAAACACTCTCCTGGCTCTCTTAACTCCCAAAGTTACCAGGTCCTTCAGACTCTTCTTTTGCAATGTCATTTGTATCTTTCCCGACCACTGACACCACCATAATTCAGGCTCATGACAGCTTGATTCAGGACTACGACCACTACCAAGCATTCCTGACTGGCTCCCTACACTAGTCCCTTCCCCTCTCTAATTATGAATGTGACCTCTAGAATAAAAGCACCAAAATTAGCTTTATTCCTGTCAATCCCCGATCAGCCCCATAAAATCCATCCTGCTGACCGTGTCTTGTCCTGACCCTCTATGCCCTGACCACAGAGTGCTCTTCCCCATCCTTGTCTCCCACTATTCCTCGACGCTTCACTCTTATAAAAAGCATTTCCTTCTCAAATCTGCCTATCACTTCGTTACTTCTTTCGTATTTTTTTTTTTCCCCACATCAAATCCTACCTCCCCCACGAAGGCCCCCTGATCACTCGTACGGAGGTCTAGGGAGGGGAGCTAAACGAGACAATCTGAGGCGCTTTTTGGAAAAGAGAGGAACTGGAGTGGGCGGAACCCTAGATTTGGTGTCAATTCCACCCACGTTTATTAAGCAATTGTTATGAGAAGAAGGTACAGGAGGGGCGAAGGAAGCCTCCAAACTTCCAACCGCAGAGCCGGGATCTGACATATAGTGGGGGCACGCCGAAAGGCCACTGCTAACAGTGTCCACACGAAACACGCACACACTGGGATGCGGGTACAACTTTCCTAGTCCGCACTTGTCCGAGCAGGGACGTCGCCGCACGCACAGCACACACACACACACACATTCTGCAGGCTGGCTCCGCCCGCTTCACCTCTTGTACTCCTACTGCACCTCCCCCAGGTTCTCAGTATCCCATTCTCTCTGCCGCTGCGCTCTCTCGGCGGCTCAATAGCACACACCCGCAGCTCTCACCTCCGGCACAGACTGCTCAGGACCCAGGAAGACGGCGCCTCTTCGGGTCGGGAGACCAGTGCGCCTGCGCAGAGAGGTCTGACGCCCGCGCTCCCAACCATAGCTTGGCTGTGGGGGACTCCATTTCCCAGAAGTCTCATCGGTGGGAGCGCTTTAATATGACGTTTAAAGATCTGCTCGAGCGTACTCTTCTGAGACGAGTTGGCGGCGCTGGACCGAATCCTACGTGCTAGTGCGGCAGCTTGGTCATGAAAAAGCAACCGGTCTTGGATGCTTGTGAGGCTTGTGTTCCCCCTGGAAGTACTGCTTATGTGTGATGTCACGTCCCTCTGGACCTCCGATGGGAGGGTCGTCCTAAGGAAATATGTCTCTTTCAGCCTTGGGACTCGTCCCTACTGAGAAGGATTTCTAGTCTTCTGACCCTCCGAAGGGCCTTGTTTCTGCTTCAGGTTGTTTGTTAACTGTCGGTTATAAAGTTTGGGCAGGAGAGACGCAGACTTTGGGTCTGAGGATGGGGCTGCGCATGTGCACATTTTTCTGCTTAAGAGAGAACCCAAGATATACGTGTATTTAATTGGGCAGCAGTGCGGACTCCCTACATTTTGAGCATACAGGAGCCAGCCTTCCATGGTACTACTGGAAGGATCCTCGTTGGAGACATCGTAGGGATTCTCAACCGTAGCTGCGTGCCAGAATCACCTGAAGAGCTTTAACTTATTGATGCCTGGGCCTCCTTCTGAAGAGGGAGAGTTTGAAAAGATCTGCAAGTGATCCTCAGTTCAGTTCAGTCGCCCGGTCAAGTCCGACTCTTTGCGACCCCATGGACTGCAGCGCACCAGGCTTCCCTGTCCATCATCAACTCCCAGAGTTTACTCAGACTCATGTCCATCCAGTCGGTGATGCCATCCAACCATCTCATCCTCTCTCATCCCCTTCTCCTCCTGCTTTCAATCTTTCCCAGCATCAGGGTCTTTTCCAATGATTCAGTTCTTTGCATCAGATGGCCAAAGTACTGGAGTTTCAGTTTCAGCATCAGTCCTTCCTGAATGAATATTCAGGACTGATTTCCTTTAAGATTGACTGGTTGGATTTCCTTGCTGTCCAAGGTACTCTCAAGAGTCTTCTCCAACACTGCAGTTCAAAAGGATCAATTCTTCAGCGCTCAGTTTTCTTTATAGTCCAACTGTCACAGCCATACATGATTACTGGAAAAACTATAGCTTTAAGTAGACAGACCTTTGTTGGTAAAGCAATGTCTCTGCTTTTTAATATGCTGCCTAGGTTGGTCATAACTTTTCTTCCAAGGAGTAAGCATGTTTTACTTTCATGGCTGCAGTCACCATCTGCAGTGATTTTGGAGCCCCCCACCCCGCCCACCAAATAGAGTCTTTCAGTGTTTCCATTGTTTCCCCATCTATTTGCCATGAAGTGATGGGACCGGATGCCATGATCTTAGTTTTCTGAATGTTAATTTTTAAGCCAACTTTTTCACTCTCCTCTTTCACTTTCATCAAGAGGCTCTTTAGTTCTTCACTTTCTGCCATAAGGGTGGTATCATCTGTATATCTGAGGTTATTGATATTTCTCCCAGCAATCTTGATTCCAGCTTGAGCTTCATGCAGCTCAGCGTTTCTCATGATCTAATCTGTGTATAAGTTAAATAAGCAGGGTGACAATACACAGCCTTGATGTACTCCTTTCCCAATTTGGAACCAGTCTGTTGTTCCATGTTCAGTTCTAACTGTTGCTTCTTGACCTGCATACAAATTTCTCTGTATGCAAGTGATCCTAATGTGCAGCTAAAGCTAAGACCACTGATCTATATCTCCAGGGAAGACTTGAAATTATACCCCAAAAAATTTGATACAGTCTACAGTCAGGAACAAGTCTACACTTAAACTAAAAATACCCTAAACTGCCTACAATAGTCAAGGCATTGTTACAAATAAAACACAGTTACTGCCCCCAAAGGAACTCATGGTCCAATGGGCAAATCAGAATTTGAAATTATTATAACACAAAGCAGTGTGTGCTACAATTATGTCATGTCCAAGACACTATGGGAGTAGAATGGAAGAAGCAATAAATTATGGCTGGGAAAGTTGGAAAAAGGCTTCCTCTAACTGGTACTCCTGATGATTAATTACCTTCTTAACATTAGTTCAGTTCAGTTCAGTTGCTCAGTCGTGTCCAACTCTTTGCGACCCCATGAATCCCAGAACGCCAAGCTTCCCTGTCCATCACCAACTCCTGGAGTCCACCCAAACCCATGTCCATCGAGTCGGTGATGCCATCCAACCATCTCATCCTCTCAAGTTCCCTTCTCCTCCTGCCCTCAATCCTTCCCAGCATCAGGGTCTTTTCAAATGAGTCAGCCCTTTTTATCAGGTGGCCAAAGTATTGGAGTTTCAGCTTCAACATCAGCCCTTCCAATGAACACCCAGGACTGATCTCCTTTAGGACGGACTGGTTGGATCTCCTTGCAGTCCAAGGGACTCTCAAGAGTCTTCTCCAACACCACAGTTCAAAAGCATCAATTCTTTGGTGCTCAGCTTTCTTTACAGTCCAACTCTCACATCCATACATGACCACTGGAAAAACGATAGCCTTGACTAGACAGACCTTTGTTGACAAAGTAATGTCTCTGCTTTTGAATATGCTATCTAAATTGGTCATATCTTTCCTTCCAAGGAGTGTCTTTTAATTTCATGGCTGCAATCAGCATCTGCAGTGATTTTGGAGCCCAGAAATATAAAGTCTGACACTGTTTCCACTGTTTCCCCATCTATTTGCCATGAAGTGATAGGACTGGATGTCATGATCTTCGTTTTCTGAATGTTGAGTTTTAAGCCAACTTTTTCACTCTCCTCTTTCACTTTCATCAAGAGGCTCTTTAGTTCTTCTTCACTTTCTGCCATAAGGGTGGTGTCATCTGCATATCTGAGGTTATTGATACTTCTCCCGGCAATCTTGATTCGTTTGTGCTTCCTCCAGCCCAGTGTTTCTCATGATGTACTCTGCATAGAAGTTAAATAAGCAGGGTGACAATATACAGCCTTGACATGGATGTACTCCTTTTCATATTTGGAACCAGTCTGTTGTTCCATGTCCAGTTCTAACTGTTGCTTCTTGACCTGCATACAGATTTCTCAAGAGGCAGGTCAGGTGGTCTGGTATTCCCATCTCTTTCAGAATTTTCCACAGTTTATTGTGATCCACACAGTCAAAGTCTTTGGCATAGTCAATAAAGCAGAAATAGATGTTTTTCTGGAACTCTTGCTTTTTCGATGATCCAGCGGATGTTGGCAATTTGATCTCTGGTTCCTCTGCCTTTTCTAAAACCAGCTTGAACATCTGGAAGTTCACGGTTCATGTATTGCTGAAGCCTGGCTTGGAGAATTTTGAGCATTGCTTTACTAGCGTGTGAGATGAGTGCAATTGTGTGGTAGTTTGAGCATTCTTTGGCATTGCCTTTCTTTGGGATTGGAGTGAAAACTGACCTTTTCCAGTCCCGTGGCCACTGCTGAGTTTTCCAAAGTAATTACCTTTTTACTTTTCTTTAAGAAATAAGCAACTTAGGCAGAGAGTATAGGACCAGCAAAGATATAGGCTAGAGGATAAAAGTACAAAGAATCTGAAGCAGTTTAATTTCTGGTTATGTCAGCCAATGAGATGACACTCTTTTCATGTGTTCATACCCTCACCTTTTTTGGTTCCAGAGCACAGAAGAGAACAGAAACTCCTGTGCCAGCCATGGTTCCCAGGCAGCCCTGCCCCTCTTTCCTCACTCTGGTTCCGGAGAAGGAGGGCTTACTTGCTGGGCATTTGCTGAACCATCTTGGCCATCTGTGTCACCAGAAGTGCTGGCAGAAAGGTGAAACATTAAAAGACAAGAAAGGACAAAAGGCCTTTTGCCCTGATAGGTTATTTGTCCCAACTGTAAGGTATAGTTAGAGACGAGGTAATGAAGAAAGGAAGACGACCTCAACGGAGACAGGTTACCTTTATTCAGGCAAGGAGGGGCCACAGTCGATCTAACGACCAGGCTGAGCGCGTGCAGGATCAGGGAAGCTTCATATTTAAGGGGAGGTTTTGCAGAAGCGATACGGGAAGATTTAGTCAGGCGGATGAACAGGGGTGGAGGGTCCCGGCCGCGGGTGGAGGGTCCCAGGATGAAGCAATCTGCCCGGAGTATGGGGTGGGACTTAAAGTTCAGTTTTATCATCCTGGAAGTCAGGCGGTTCAGCAAGGGCCCTTGAGGTCTTTATCTTCTTTTTTCAGGCCCGAGGCCTTTGAAGTCTTTATCTTCTTTCTAAGCCGAAAGACTCCTTCACCAACCTCTCAGTCCTCAAGTCTCCTCTCTGGTCGAAGTGCCTCCGGAGAACCACAGTTTTAATATCCAGATCATTTCTCTATTTCTTTTAGGTCCGAAATGATTCTCGCTTCTAGAGGAGGGTGTCCAAAGTTCTCTCTTTGAGTTCACCCTTCGCTGAACCTAAACTTGGGGGGGAGGCGGCGGGGAGCAGTGGGAAAAAGACGGAGAGGTAGGGAACAGGCTGTCAGGATCTCCTGGACACTTTATAAGAAATTCACATTTCCGGAGAGCCTCCTAGAAATTCTTATTTGGCAGGCTCGGTGTTTAGGCCAGATTTTTTTTTTTTTTTTAAAACTCCAGTGGCTTCTGTTGTACTGCCCCAAACCCGGCTGTTGGACCCAGTTACTAAAGGCACTTCCAATAAGGGTATTGCTTCCGGTTCCTAGCCCGTAGCGGGGGGGGG
>NW_024070209.1:1960635-1969731 GCF_014754425.2 Oryx dammah | reverse complement strand
GGGGGGCGGGGAGGAGTGGGGTAGGGCAGAGTGAAACCTCTGTCCAGGTAGCTGGTGCGCACTTGCCCAGCCTGCAATTTGCCAGAGCACCCAAGGTTCCCAAGCTGCCATTGCGCAGGCGCCGCTCGTTCGACCTCCCCCCGCAGACCCGCCCCCGACGCCTGTTCTGGGGACCCCGGCGTGGTGGCCTTCCTCTCGCGCAGGCTCAGGACGGGTCTCGGGAGGCGGGGCTGGAACCCGGGTGTTGCTTGGATCTTTGTGGGTTCAGTTACTCTTGGTGCGCAGGCCAGCCATGGGCATTGCGCCCTGAGCCAGTGACAGAGTGCGAAGTGTTCCTCCGTCTGCCCGCCCGCGAGCGGCTGAGGAGGCCTGGAACTGGGCGCAGAGTTGCAGGGCCCATCGGTTCCCTGTGAGCTCTCCAGAAGCAATTCTGGAGGAGCGCGGGGCACCGAGATCTAGGGTATGGCTGTGGCCGTTTCCTCGTGGTCTCCGTGGGAGCTGGGTCCCAGAGTTCAGTCTCCAGAAGGAAGGCGGCGGCCGGGCTTCTGAGGCGTCGGGGAGTCCGAGGCGGGAAAGAGCATCTTCCCCCCGCAGCCACAGCCGCAGCCGCACTGCGCTCAGCTGGGACGCCAGTCTGGGTTTGACAGCCCAGCTCTGGGTCCTGCTGGTCGGCTGGGCGTCCCTGCGCGAAGTGGGGATGCCCGGTGTCATCCGGCTCGCTCCCCGCTCCCTGAGCCCTGGGAGGATCGCAGGGCCGCCACAGAATGAGAGATTTGGACCTAGTGAAAGGACTAGCCCCAGCTATGGACTCCAGAGTTTCAGGTTTGGCTCTCGAGGGTGCCGCGGGCCGGACCCCTCCTTGGGAGTCAGTCTGGGTCAAGGAGGAGAAGGAGGACCATAGGATGGGGGCAGGGAGTCCCACTGGCGGGGCAGAGTCTGTCCTTGGGATTTCCCAGGCAAGAATATTGGAGTGCGTTGCCATTTCCTTCTCCGGACCCAGGGGTTGAACCCGAGTCTCCTGCATTGGCAGGCGGATTCTTTAGCACTGAGCCACCTGGGAAGCCCTGGCCTTATAATAAAGGGGCTCTTAAAATATGCTTCAGAGACCTAATGATGCTTTAGAACACTCAGGAAAGCGTCTCAGGAAGACCTGGCCTCTGCACTACTTCCCAAGGAGAAGGAGAGAGGTGTGACTTCCGCAAAGTCCCATATCTTTATGTGGTCTTGTCCTAGGCCTTATTTTGTCTTGTTAACCTGTCTTATACCCTCAGGTGACATTTAAAGTTCCTTGAAGTACTTCTCCATGTTTATATTTTCAAAAGGCCTAATATAGGACCTGCATATTGGAGGTCCAGTGACCACAAAGGAGTGGCCAGACTGTGGTCACCCTCCAGCTACCTACAGCTTGTTGTGGCCTATGGACAAGTTGGGGGCCTCATGCAGCAGTGTGCACAGGCAGCCTGTAGCCTGTCCCTCAGCTCCCTTAGGTCCAGCCTTATCCCCAGAAACCATGGGGGCGACACACTGACTGGGGGAGTCTGGGAGCTGTAAATCTCATGAGGGTTAGCCTTATTACCTTCCTTTTACCTTCCTAGTTCTCCCTTCTCAGGACCCTGCTCTTCCTCCAGAGAGATGCCTAGGAGAAAAGGGAACAGCCAGTTTATTCCTGAAAGCCAGACCGCAGGTGAGTTGGGGTTCTCTTTAAGTTTTTCTCAAATGCCTGAACTATGGAGTTTTGCCTCCTTTTCTCTGGAGCCAAAGGGAGCTGGACCCAATTCCTGCTCTGCAGGAGTAGAGCCCATCAAGGCTTTTGCTAGTCTCCTTGCCCCAGGGCCCTCTGCTGAGTGAGACTGGGCCCCTGTGCACCTGTTATCTTCCTGGATTAGTGTGGTGACACACCGAGGACCCTGGCCTTGGGATTGGGGGGCGCGGGGGCGGTCTTTTATGTGTCCTGGTTCTGCTGTCTGAGTACAGCTCGCAGTCCAGTGTTCTCCTTGGCTCTTGGCTCTGCCCTCCAGAAGTTCCTTCCTTTTGCAGTATCTCCCTTGGTTGCATATGAAGATGATACTAAACTTTTTTTGAGGGCTAAGCAGCTTTTTTATCCTGAGTAGTTTGATGGCCCAAGGATTGTTTCAAGTCTTGCACCTTCAGTGTGACTCTCAAAAACCTGACCAGCTTTTTGTGCATTTGCTTCCATTAGCTCTGTGTATCAATAGCTTTTCCCATAGTTGTTATTGAAATATGCCCCTCTCTTTAGACTTAATTGTGGAGCTTCTGGGGTTTCCTTGGCAAAACCTTACTTTTAGTCCCTCTGAGCAATTTGGTCCCACTGAGAGGATTTACTGGGAGCCGTAACTGAACTGAAACAAAAGGTCTGACAATCACATTCATGACTTAGTCCTTGCCATTAGGCTGGGTTTTAATCATCTTTTGTCATGCAAAAGCTATTTTGTCTTTGACCAGTTGGAAATGAGTATTCATTAAATCTCCAACCTTGCAAGTCCTAGAATTTCTGGGACACTTTCTTCTTCTTTTAAATATTAAAAAAAAAAATTTTTTTTTTTTTTTTTTGCTATGCCATGTGGCATGTGGGATCTTAGTTCCCCAACCAGGGATTGAACCCACTTCCCCTGAATTGGAAGCCCAGAGTCTTAACCACTGGACAGCCAGGGAAGCCCCTCTGGACACTTTCTTTGCCTTACATTTTTATTTTGCAAATCAGCAAACTCTTAGACTAATTTTTGTGTGTGTGTCATACTTTTGTCACATGTAGCCAGTGACAACCAGCTCATACCACTGATGTTATGTTTCCCTCCTGTCTCATCACATCACCAGCTCATGCTTGCATTGTTCCTCTTTCAAGTTATTGCATCAAGTTTCACCACACAGTTCACCACCAAACTATATGGGTTGCCATCTTACCAGTGTTTTCTACTGCCTGGCCCTGAAGCCACTATCACGTATTTTAGGCTTTTTTATTATGGCAGAACACCTGGAGTACCAGCTTTTTAAATGGGTCAGTTGAGGCTAGTTATACTGTGATAACACAGCAAATCCTGAGACGCTTACACCCACAATGGTTTATTTCTTGTCCACATTACATGCAAGCTATGGTTTTGCCCCACATCTTCACTCTGGGATCATTTGCCATTCTCAGAGCAGCAATTGTAGAGGCTGACTGTGAAAGCTTTTGCTCATAAGTAGCTCATGTCACTTGCTTCACATTCCAAATGTGAAAGTGAATGACTTGACTACACCTGAGTCAGTGGGGTAGGAAAATCAATTCTGTAGGGAGGGCCAATGAATATTTTGCACAAATAGTACAATCTATCGCCGGGGTCCAGCCCCCGCAGGATCCAGGGAAACCCGAAGGAGAAACGGCGTCGGCGATTGATTGAGAGAGAGAGAGAGATAGATAAGAATGTTGTAGATAAGAAAATAGAGGAGAGAAGAAAAGAGGCTGGTGTTCCCTGGTTTAAACAGAAAATCAATAAAGTCTCAAGACAAGAGACTTGCACCGTCTACATGAGGCCACAGGTGCCCTCCCAGTCTCGCAGGGGAGTGAAGGCGCAGGGCGCCTTCCCATTCAAGTCTTAGAAACCCAGGCAAATAAGTAGACACGGCGGATCTCTGTACTCCAGATGGGAACTAGCCTGAAAGAGAGAGTAAGAGGAGGAAAATGATTGACACGAGGAGATCAAGCTGCTTTGATGAGCGAGATCCATAGCTTTATTTTTAAATGGTACTTATATACCTTTTTTGTACATAGAGGGAAGTGAAAGATGCAAGGTCATACAGAGTCAGCCCAACATTCCAGCAGTATTGCCTTTATCGAAACCATGATTTTTCTGCATACCTTTTCCACAAAAGATGTTGTGTACAGTATCTTCTGGCTTTGGAGGCCTGTGAACATTTTATGACCCTCTTTTGATAAAGGCTGCTCAACCAGAAAACTTGTTTTCCCTCAAAGTGTTTTTTCTTTATATTTCTAATCTATGTCAGCCTCAGAAAATGCCAAACAGAGTTACGTTTTTCACAGAGCAAAGGTGCAATGAGTTACAAGAAAGAACCAATTACCTCAAAAGTTTGATATGGTTAAATTCAAGGCTACACTTGTTTTTCTAGCATTCTTACTATGTTAACTAATGTGCTCCCAGGTGCACAGTGGATAAGAGATATGGGAACTTAGCAGCAAGCATTGGCCCAATAATGAAATCCTACACCAGCACTAGCACTACTCTAATAACTTTTAATTCTTTCAAAGACTCTATGTTTTAGGCTTTCCGTGCCTCTCACAGTTGGGAGGCTGTAAATAATCAGATGCGTAGCTGTAAGGGTCTGGATATACCTGCCGAGCAAGCTAGAATGCTAACAGAGGGGGTTTGATTTGAAATATTCCTCTCATGTCCAGGAGACTTATTAGCTATAGCCCTAAGTTGATTTTCTCCAGAGAAAAGTGGTCAGGGTTAGCCCCCTGTTAATGTCAGAGGAGTTGGTGAAAGTCATGAAACAGTAAAACAGACAGATTCTGGTTTTGGGGTAGATGCTCAAGAAAGCTTAGGGAGCCCCTTGAGTTCTGAAGCCTTGCTTAACAGTTCTCTTCCACATGACTTTGTCATGGGTGGGATCTCCCATGGCGGCTCCCGGGAATCTATCATTTGGGTCACTAAGGTAGTGAGTTTTCCACATTTGATTATTTTGGACTGCCTTTAATATAAAATTGTTAGTTTGGCTTATTCTGTGGAATCAGTATCTAAATGGGATTTGACTTTTAAACATTTTGAGGGGAAAGTAAAAGGAGTTTATACTACCTTCACTTATTTGCTTTTTAGTTCATAGTTTATAGCTTATTGTACAATGTAAGTCAATTGAGAGTATTATCGTTACAGAGGCTGACAGGATAGTTCTGGCTGGGACCCACAGAATGGTTGTACCTTGTGAGGCCCTGAGATCTGGGGTTCTCACTCTCAACTTTGCACATTTAGAAACTGAAAAATGATTAGGCTTTTTGGGGAGATGATTTATATTAATCAGACTCACAAAAGACTTACTAATTCACTGTAAGTCCATTTTACATACTTTCACTGAACTGTGTGCTGGCAGCTGTTATGGGATAAGTTATTCTAAGCCCCAAATGATTTTATTTGGCCTTAGTAAGAATTATCATTGAAATCCTAGGCCACAAGTTTCAAAACTACTAATTAGAAGACTGTTGACACTATAATACACTCAGAATGCAGAGTTTGTTATTTTTATTTTAATCAGTTTGTTATTTTTATTGATTCTATTTAAACGTCACTAAATTGTGAGACATTCTGAAAATTGAGGAAATGGATTGTATTTATTTCTCTCACATAAGTGGAGTGTCTCTAAAGGTTTGATTCTCCTGAGGCCCTTGATTATATTTCTAAGCAGTTGGATGTTGAGATCTGTGGGCATTGCGTGGGATACTGAGTAGTAAGGAAGACACAGTCCCTGGAGCAGCTTAAAATATTTTTCAGATGATAAAACCTGGCATTGTGATAGCCAGGAACTCTTGGCCTTTTTGTACACCCTAAGGTTCTATTCAGACACCCGTCTCCTCTTCCCCCAGGGCCATGAGTGTACTCTCTGAGGGTGCAAGATTGTCTTCTGTGTTTCAGGACCTGATGACATTTGAGGATGTGGCTGTGGAATTCACCTGGTGGGAGTGGGGGCAGTTGGACCCTACTCAGAAGGACCTGTACCAGGAGGTGTTGCTGGAGAATTTCAAGAACCTGGCCTCCCTGGGTGAACTCAGCTCCTCCAAAGCCCAGAGCCTGCCCATCAGGCCATCTTTAGTTCCTCGGTGTTTAAAAGCTAGGGGTGTCTGGGCCTGTTGGCTGGCTTTTGCCCTGAAATTCCAGAATTAGACATTTATTTTCTCTTGGGGCCCAGGAGATTCAGTATTCTCCTCGTAGGAAAGTCCCGCTGTATGTGAGATCAGAGTAAGAAGCTTCATGACTTCACCATGCTTAGTTGCAGGCTGTCCACAAGCGTTGGCCTCTTACATACCCATACCATGATCCTTTTCCTTCTCTACCACCAGGGTTTCCAGTGTCCAAACCATATATGATCTGCCAGTTGGAGGAAGGGGAAGAGCCCTGTATTTTAGAAAGAGAAATCTCAACAGGTGTCCACTCAGGTGAGAGTCAGGCTAAAACAACAGTACACATCATAAGGGCCAACTGTGACTGGAAAGTTCCTTTAAACCGTTGGTCAGGGGCCTCTTCTTTGAGAAGGTGTGGTCACTTGCCAGGAGCCCTTTTCTTTGAAAAGGTGAAGTTGCTTGCCAAGAGCCCTCCACTCCAGTATTCTGAATACTTGTAGGCTTCTATAATGTTTTCTGGTATGAAAAGATGTTCATTTTCTTCTCTAGTGTTTATCTTTCCTTTGTTTCTTGTGAGTAATGTGGATAAGAAATAAACATCTGCCCATCTCTGCCCACCCTTCAGGGTTCTTGGGACTATGCGTCATCAGTAGATGTCACACGATCAGTGTTAGATGGAGTCTAAGGCCCAACAGTTGTTAAGTCCTGTATCAGCAAGGATAACAAAGAGTTAGCAGCAGATCAAACAGAACAGTTAAGTAGCCCAGAAATTAAAGGGCTACCAGCAAGGACATCTTGACAGATGACGTCAGGAAGATCAAGGTGAAGACACTTCAGGCTTTATTAAGTTGAACTACAACAGAGGTGGTTCTAAGAACAAAGACCAGCTCTTGATGGCATCTCTTTGAATTCCTAGGTGACTTGAGTCCTCGGGGTGGTAGGCTCCACCCCCTGGGACAAAATTCCCGACACAAAGCTCTCCTGCCTGCCATGTGCAACCCAAGCATACTGCAGGAGATGACAGTCTGTGTCCGTGTCCATCTTTCAAACAGAATCAGCCTCAGGCCAGAGCTGAAGCTCCCCAAAGCAGGGCTCAAATCCTGAGAGCACAGTCTGGGCCTCAAGACTCCAGAAGAGGACAGACAGAGAAGATGCTGATCTCTGTATTGGTACTCTCTTGATCGTATTTCCTTCCAGAATGAGGGCAAGGGTCTGGCATCTGGATCTAGTCTCATCATCAGTGTCTGTCTGTTTACAGTGTTCTACAAATACAGTGTGTTTCAGAATCTCTAGGGGAGCTTGTTAAACATTCAGATCCTCAGGATCCCCACAAGACCTACTGGCTCAAAATCTGGCCTGTGGGAGCCCTGCTTAGGCATTGCCAGTCATTTCTCTGTTCAGAAGGGTCACTATTATTGTATTAGCTTTCTATTGTTGCTGAAACAAATTGTCACAAACGTAGCAGCTTTAATCAACACGTTTATTATCTCATAGTTCACAACTCAGAATCAAGTATGGGTCTCACACTGCTAAAATCAAGGTATCAGCATGGCTGAGTTCCTTTCTGGAGTGTCTAGGGGACAGTCTGTTTCCTGTCCATCTGTGTTGTTGGCAGAACCAATTCCTTACAGTGGTCAGACCGAGTTTCTCATTTTCTTGCTGGCTATAAGCTGAGGAGCATTCCCAGCTTCTAAAGACTACTACATTCCTTGGCCCGTGGGTCCCTTCCTCCACCTTCAGAGCCAGAAGTGATGCGTCGAGTCTTTCTCACACCACATCTCTCTGACTCAGCCAGGAACTGTCTCTGGTTTTGAGAACTCATGTGATTAGACTGGGCCCACCTGAATGACTCATGATAATCTCCCGGCCTCAGGGTCTGTGCCTTTAATCACATCTGCAAAGTCTCTTCTGCCATTTAAAGTAACATGTTTATATCTTCCTGGGATTTGAATACATAAATATGTTCAGATGGACTTGGACATCTTTGGGGGATAATTATTCTGCTATCACAGTTACATGCAGTAATAGATGTTAAATGTATACAGTATGTATATTATACTATGTATATAATACATAATAATGTGTGGTGTGGACTGAGGTGTTGAGGGAAGATTTTGTGGAGGGCATCTTCCTACCCTCCTCTCATCTTTACAGTCTTTGGATTTACCTTGTGTTACTGTTGTTCAGTAGCTAAGTCATGTCAGACTGCAACTCCATGGACTATAGCCCTCAAGGCTCCTCTCTGTCCATGGACTTTCCCAGGCAAGAATATTGGAGTGGGTTGCCATTTCCTTCCCAGAGGACCTTCCTGACCCAGGGACTGAACCTACATCTCTCCACTGCAGGCTGATTCTTTACCACTGAGCCACCAGGGAAGTCTTACCTTGTGTACTGGAGTCCCAACACGGTTCTCTCAGGTTTTTCTAATCTCCAGTTACCTGCTTATCTTATTCTTGGCACTTCCAAAGTGTTCTTCAGACATACACCATTCTTGGAAGAGACTGTACACCTCTTTTAGGTCTTATTTTAAAGGTTAATTATCTTACGTCTATCATAGGACTTTACTTCCTCTTGGCACATAGAACAGGTAATACCAGCCTGTCTTTTTTGTTTTTTCCCAGACTGGGAGAGGAGGCCTCAAGCCGAGGAACCTATGCTAAGTCAGGGACTTTGCAAAGAATTATTTCAGAGAGCATCAGTGAAGAAACACATCAGAGATGAACTCAGGTCCTCCAGACTGAAAGCAACCTGTGGTTGGGATGACCAGGTAGAGATGCATCCAAAAAAACAGGAGAGACATCTGAAAGAAATGTCACTCACTCAAAAATCTCCTCCCACCCTTAAAAGAGGTCATAAATGGAGTGAATTTGGGACCAGTTCAGGTTTAAGACCAGTCCCTATTAACCAACACCATGTTCCCACAGGAGAAGGATACTATAATTGTGATACAGAATTCAGACAGACTTCAGGGAGAAGTAACTCTCGGAGAACCCAATCAGGGAAGAAATCTTGCAAATGCAGTGAATGTGGGAAGTTGTTCCATTTCCAGTCAGAACTTCAGCGCCATCAGAGATGTCACACTGGAGAAAAGCCCTATGAGTGCAGTGAATGTGGAAGAGCCTTTGGTCATATCATCCCTTATTAAACATCAGAGAACTCATACTGGAGAGAAGCCCTATGAATGCAGCGAATGCAGAAGAGCCTTCAGCCAGAGTTCCTCTCTTGTTCTACATTACAGATTTCATACA
>NW_024070209.1:1954134-1960625 GCF_014754425.2 Oryx dammah | reverse complement strand
TTGTTCTACACTACAGATTTCATACAGGAGAGAAACCCTACAAATGTCATAGGTGTGGGAGAGCCTTCAGCCAGAGTTCATCTCTCACTCAGCATTATAGACACCATACTGGAGAGAAACCCTACAAATGTAACGAGTGTGGAAGAGCCTTTGCTCACACTGCCTCCCTTATTAAACATCAGAAAAGTCATGCTGGGAAAAAAACCCTACGAATTCAGCCAATGCAGGAAGGCTTTCAGCTGGAAAACACACACCACTAAACCTCAGAGGATGTACTGAATTATGTATTAGAAAGCGATCCTAGGAGTGCAATGAATGTGGGAAGACTTTCGGTCAGAGGACACAGGACACGTTTTGTTCAACATCAGACAGGACACACCAAACCGAAGCTCTATTAAGAGGGGGTGGGCTTTCATCATACCTCCTCCCTTACCAAACACAAGAGAATTCAAACCAGTAAGAAAATATGTGAATATAATGGATTTGGAAAGGCTTTAGTTAGTGGGTCACACATTCAACATCAGATAATTTATTATTTTTAAGATTTTTTTTGATATGAACCATTTTTAAAGTCTTTATTGAATTTGTTACAATATTGTTTCTGTTTTATGTTTTGGTTTTCTGGCCATGAGGCATGTGGGATCTTAACTCCCTGACCAGGAATCGAACCCACACCCCCTGCTTTGGAAGGTGAAGACTTAACCACTGGACCACCAGGGAAGTCTCCATACATGGAAGAATTTATACTGGGGGGAAGCCTCATCAGTGTAATCAGTATAGCACAGGCTTCAGTCACATAGTGTTTCAAAAGCAAACGAAAATCCCCAAAACAACTCCAGATAACTCACACATATTTTACATTAGTAACAGGTTAAGTTTTCTTTCAAAGGGCAAAGTGAAGTGAAAGTTGCTCAGTCGTGTCTGACTCTGTACAGTCCATGGAATTCTCCAGGCCAGAATATTGGAGTGGGTAAGCCTTTCCCTTCTTCAGGGGATGTTCCCAACCCAGGGATTGAACTCAGGTCTCCCGCATTGCAGGCGGATTCTTTACCAACTGAGCCACAAGGGAAGCCCCATATATATATATATATATCTTTTTTCCCCCAACTGTCCTTCTCTAACCCTCACTCAGGTCACTTTATATGCCCGGATGCCTGCAACTTTGTAGCTGGTTTTTGCCTAACATAGTCCCTTTCTCTTATGTATCTCTGGCCATGTTAATCATTCTCATCAGTGGGCACCTCTCCTGCCACCCCATCCTGCCCCCAAAGCCTCTGTTTTGCCTATAGGATAAAGGGCTCACCTCTCAGTTTGACATTCAATGCTCTCTTCAGTCTACCTCTTGCTGTTCCTGACAAGAACCTCCATTTAAGACAAACTAGCTTGCTTGCCATACCTCAAACATGTGTCCACACTTCCTAGCCTGGGCTGTTCTGCCTAAGCTGTTCCACCAGCTTGGAACACCCTCTCCACTGTCTAAAGCCTGGTGATCAGTCAGAACCCTATTCAAATGTCCCCTCATCTGGGAAGAATTCTCTTGAATACTGATGGGAAGTCAGATCTTACTCAATTGCAATTGTAAAAGCATCTGTTTTTCTATAAGTATTATTTTTAATTACTGATTTCTGATTGTGCTGGATCTTCATTGCTGCACACAGGCTTTCTCTAGTTCTAGAGAGTGGGGGCTACTCTCTAGTTGGGGTGCAGGGGCTTCACATTATGGTGGCTTCTTATTGTGGAGCACAGGGTCTAGGGGTATGGGCTTCAGTAGCTGTAGCATGAAGACTCAGTAGTTGTGCTATGAGGGTTCTAGGCATGTAGGCTTTAATAGTTGAAGCTCAGGGGCTCATTAGTTGTGGCTCTCAAACCTTAAGAGCATGCATGCTTCAGTAGTTGCAGTGCTTGGGCTCAATAGTAGTTGACTCTAGAGCATGGGCTTAGTAGTTGTGGCGCACAGGCTTAGTTGGCATGTGGAATCTTCTCATTCCAGTCCCCTATAATGAAAAGGACATCTTTTTTGTGTGTCAGTTCTAGAAGGTCTTGTAGGTCTTCATAGAACCATTCAACTTCAGCTTCTTCAGCATTACTGGTTGGGGCATAGACTTGGATTACCATGATATTGAATAGTTTGCCTTGGAAACGAACAGAGATCATTCTGTCTTTTTTGAGATTGCATCCAAGTACTGCATTTTGGACTCTTTTGTTGACTATGATGGCTACTCCATTTCTTCTAAGGGATTGTTGCCCACAGTAGTGAATATAATGGTCATCTGAGTTAAATTCACCCATTCCAGTCCATTTTAGTTCACTGATTTCTAAAATGTCGATGTTCACTCTTGCCATCTCCTGTTTCAATAATTGAAAAAGCAAGAGTTCCAGAAAAACATCTATTTCTGCTTTATTGTCTATGCCAAAGCCTTTGACTGTGTGGATCACAACAAACCAGAAAATTCTGAAAGAGATGGGTATACCAGGCCACCTGACCTGCCTCTTGAGAAACCTGTATGCAGGTCAGGAAGCAACAGTTAGAACTGGACATGGAACAACAGAGTGGTTCCAAATATGAAAAGGAGTACGTCAGGGCTGTATATTGTCACCCTGCTTATTTAACTTCTATGCAGAGTACATCATGAGAAACGCTGGGGTGGATGAAGCACAAGCTGGAATCAAGAGTGCCGGGAGAAATATCAATAATCTCAGATACGCAGATGACACCACCCTTATGGCAGAAAGTGAAGAACTAAAGAGCCTCTTGATGAAAGTGAAAGAGGAGAGTGAAAAAGTTGGCTTAAAGCTCAACAATCAGAAAACTAAGATCATGGCATCTGGTCCCATCACTTCATGGCAAGTAGACGGGGAAACAGTGGCAGACTTTATTTGGGGTGGGGTGGGGGGGCTCGAAAATCACTGCAGATGGTGACTGCAGCCATGAAATTAAAAGACGCTAACTCCTTGGAAGGAAAGTTATGACCAACCTAAACAGCATATTCAAAAGCAGAGACATTACTTTGCCAGCAAAGGTCTGTCAAGTCAAGGCTGTGGTTTTTCCAGTAGTCATGTATGTATGTGAGAGTTGGACTATAAAGAAAGCTGAGCGCCAAAGAATTGATGCTTTTGAACTGTGGTGTTGGAGAAGACTCTTGAGAGTCCCTTGGACAGCAAGGAGATCCAACCAGTCCATCCTAAAGGAAATCAGTCCTGAATATTCATCGGAAGGACTGATGTTGAAGCTGAAACTACAATACTTTGGCTACCTGCGCGAGGAACTGACTCATTTGAAAAGACCTTGATGCTGGGAAAGATTGAAGGTGGAAGGAGAAGGCGATGACAAAGGATGAGATGGTTGGATGGCATCACTGACTCAATGGACATGAGTTTGAGTAAACTCTGGGAGTTGGTGATGGACAGAGAGGTCTGGCATGCTGCAGTCCATGGGGTCGTAGAGATGGACACAGCTGAGCAACTGAACTGGAATCTTCTCCGACCAGTGATCAAACTTGTGTCCCCTGTACTGGCAGGCAGATTCCTATCCACTGTGTTACCAGGTTAGTCCTCCATAATATTTGCAAGTGAAAGGTATCTCGACTTGGAGTAGTTCTTATCAGTGTCTTAATCTATTTAAATCATTGGTTGTTTATTATCTTGCCATTTTCTTGTCTCCTGAACCAGATTATCAGCTGCTTCAGGTCATTTCTCATACTTCCTCTCAGAAATGAGCACCCAATAGATGCTTACTAATCATGTGTTAACTTGAAAAACAACTTGTATTGCCCACGTTTTCTTGGTACTCCGACTACAAATTTTCGTACTAGATAAAATCTTTCCTTCCGGAAAACTACCAATTAAATATTTTCTTAGAAAAATACAATATTGCTTCCTGTAATTATTTTTCAAGTTCAAGTATAGGTTAGTATTGTTCTGCATTCTGTGGGTAGCTTGTTGGATTTGTCCATGAAAATTTATTGCAATTTTATTTATAAAATCTCATTCCAACTACCAGTGTTGGGTTAAACACCACAGGTTAAGGATATAGTTCCCCTCAAGACTGGGAGAGAGGGACACTAGCAAAGTCACAGGTTGATTTGATTAAGATAATTTGTCCCTGTAGATGATAATGGAAAAGCCACTGACTTTAATTCTCCATAGTGTCATTTGGTGAGACTAGAACTGTTCATATATATTTGTCATGGTGATCTGCCAATGGATGGCATACCCAGAAGTTGGTAAGATTTCGAGCAGTGGCAATTATTTAGGATAATCTAAGAATGGGGAAGATACCCTCGAGGAGGAAATGACACCCCACTCTAGTATTCTTGCCTGGAGAACCCTATGGACAGAGGAACCACCAATGGAGTTGCAAAGAGTCAGACATGACTGAGCGTGTGAGCATGATATAAGCACGAATAATGGTATTCGAATGAGTATGCTCTGACCTAACAAAGAGGAAAGAAAAGAGAAAACAGGTCATTATGGATGGATAACAACTAGGAATCAACAGAAATGAGAAGAGTAACTATGGGCAAGCCGATGAAAAATAAAATAGGGGTTTTGGGGGTTCCTTTTTTTTTTTTTTTTGGAAGTAAAATTGATTTACAGTATCATGGTAGACAAAACAGGGCTTTACCACAGGTGTTGGTCTGACATCTTAGGCAGAAGCTATCCCTTATCTGAAGTCCTCTATTTATTCTGAAGGTCTTTGGTCAGCTGGTTTGGAGACCAGCTGCTTTAGAGCCTCTTGGAAAATCCTCAGTCTGAAGTCCTCTGCTGGAATAGACTTCCAGTTGTGTCATTTCTGAGACTCTTCTTTAGCTGTAAAATATGTATGGAAGAATTGACATTCTGGAGTTTCACTGCTGCATTAGTTAACAGTATCTGATAAGGTTCCATACAGTAATGCTCAAGAGAAGTTTTTCTCTGATGTCTTACAAAAAAATCTCATGGTTGAGGATCACAAAGAGGCTATTTAGGAAGAGGCTGTGGGAAGCTGTCCTTAACCTATTGATGACAGGACTGGATATATATGAATCCCCTGTAATATTTTTGCCATGTCTGCATGCAGCAGGATAGTTTAGTATTGGAAGTGGAATTTCCAAATAACTGTTCATTTCTTAGACAACTGATGTATACCCAAGGGAGTGAACCATATGGCCATAAGGTGCTTGTGAGAGTACCCTTGACCAGGCAGCAAAAGAGTTCTGAGATTTTCGGTAATGTTAATAATGCCACTGATTTCTGTAAAGTGTGTGCCTTGACCACTTGATATAAAAAACGGGATATCCTAGGTTGGAAACACAAAATCAAGCAGTTTTTAGGAAGGACTGTAGCTTTTCATGGCAATTAGATCCTTCAGTCCACCATTAAAACAGACATATTAAAAAGTAAAACGCTCGTGGGACCTACCCAGGAGAGGACTGGCAGAGGGACTTCACCCAGATGTCAGTTTCTCAAGGGTATAAATATCTATTAGTCATGATAGATACATTCACAGGACGGATTGAAGGCTTTCCCACCCGGAGAAGGCTGAGGAGGTGGTAAAAAAACTGCTCCATGAAATCAGTGCAAGATTTGGTCTTCCCAGGTCATTACAAAGGGACAGTGGGACATCACTTACTTCTAAGGTCACACAGTTCAGTTTAGTCGCTAGTCATGTCCAACTCTTTGTGACCCCATGATCGCAGCACACCAGGCCTCCCTGTACATCACCAACTCCCGGAGTTCACTCAGACTCACGTCCATCGACTGGGTGATGTCATCCAGCCATCTCATCCTCTGTCATCCCCTTCTCCTCCTGCCCCCAATCCCTCCCAGCATCAGAGTCCTTTTCCAAGGAGTCAACTCTTCACATGAGGTGGCCAAAGTACTGGAGCTTCAGCTTTAGCATCAGTCCTTCCAATGAACACCCAGGACTGATCTCCTTTAGGATGGACTGGTTGGGTCTCCTTCAAGAGTCGTCTCCAACACCACAGTTCAAAAGCATCAATTCTTCGGTGCTCAACTTTCTTCACAGTCCAACTCTCACATCCATACATGACCACTGAAAAAACCATAGCCTTGACTAGACGGACCTTTGTTGGCAAAGTAACATCTCTGCTTTTTAATATGCTATCTAGGTTGGTCATAACTTTCCTTCCAAGGAGTAAGCGTCTTTTAATTTCATGGCTGCAATCACCATCTGCAGAGATTTTCAAGCCCCCCAAAAATAAAGTCTGACACTGTTTCCCCATTTATTTGCCATGAAGTGATGGGACCGGATGCCATGATCTTCGTTTTCTGACTATTGAGCTTTAGGCCAACTTTTTCACTCTCCTTTTTCACTTTCATCAAGAGGCTCTTTAGTTCCTCTTCACTTTCTGCCATAAGGGTGGTGTCATCTGCATATCTGAGGTTATTGATATTTCTCCCAGCAATCTTGATTCCAGCTTGTGCTTCATCCAGCCCAGTGTTTCTCATGATGTACTCTGCATATAAGTTAAATAAGCAGGGTGACAATA
>NW_024070209.1:1815055-1949134 GCF_014754425.2 Oryx dammah | reverse complement strand
TATTGTCACCCTGCTTATTTAACTTATATGCAGAGTACATCATGAGATACGCTGGGATAGAAGAAGCACAAGCTGGAATCAAGATTGCCGGGAGAAATATCAATAACCTCAGATATGCAGATGACACCACCCTTATGGCAGAAAGTGAAGAGGAACTAAAGAGCCTCTTCATGAAAGTGAAAGAGGAGAGTGAAAAAGTTGGCTTAAAGCTCAATAAAAAGTTGGCCTAAAGCTCAGAAAACGAAGATCATGGCATCCGGTCCCATCACTTCATGGCAAATAAATGGGGAAACAGTGGAAACAGTGTCAGACTTTATTTTTGGGGGCTCGAAAATCACTGCAGATGGTGATTGCAGTCATGAAATTAAAAGACGCTTACTCCTTGGAAGGAAAGTTATGACTAACCTAGATAGCATATTAAAAAGCAGAGATACTACTTTGCCAACAAAGGTCCATCTAGTCAAGGCTATGGTTTTTTCATTGGTCATGTATGGATGTGAGAGTTGGACTGTGAAGAAAGCTGAGCGCCAAAGAATTGTTGCTTTTGAACTGTGGTGTTGGAGAAGACTCTTGAGAGTCCCTTGGACTGCAAGGAGACCCAGCCAGTCCATCCTAAAGGAGATCAGTCCTGGGTATAAATTGGAAGGACTGATGCTAAAGCTGAAATTCCAATACTTTGGCCACCTCATGCGAAGAGTTGACTCATTGGAAAAGACCTTGATGCTGGGAGGGATTGGGTGCAGGAGGAGAAGTGGACGACAGAGGATGAGATGGCTGGATGGCATCACCGACTCGATGGATGTGTTTGAGTGAACTCCGGGAGTTGGTGATGTACAGGAAGGCCTGGTGTGCTGCGATTCATGGGGTCGAAAGAGTCGGACACGACTGAGCGACTGAACTGAACTGAATGTCCTTACTATTCCCTGTTATCACCATACTGATGCTGCTTATGATTGCTCCATGTATTGTCAATTGTCTAACCTGTTTTGTCTCTGCCTAGGTCAACAAGCTACAACATGCAATGCCAGTTCAACAAGAATATATAAAACAGTCGACCATGGAAAATGTCACTCACCTGTAGATGAACACTGCTATAAGGACTCTGAGGCTTGAGATTAGCAAGAGGGGGAGGCCCAAAGGCCCTCACTGTCCCAGTTCAGCAGGAAGTAGCCAGAGAGACCTCAACACACCTACTGCCAAAGAATTGGGCCTCCCCTCTCTTGAGCAGGGAATGTTAGGTACGTAGAATAGGAAAAAGGAGTCCAAAATAGTAGTAGCTAGAAGACAAAGAGGAAAAAGCCCACAAAAGTAGAACAAGGCAGGTCCAAGGACGAGAGTGAGAATTTCAGGTGAAGCAAAGAGGCCTCCAGGCTAGCCCAGTTTACATAGGGCAGACTCAGAGGAAGGAGAAAAACAGAAAAAGAGGAGCCAAAATTGAGCCGCACTTCTTTTGGGTTGGCCTGCCCTCATGCCTTGAGGAAGTATTTTCCTTTGCTTGCCAAATAAAACTGAGCTGTAACCGAAAACAAACAAACAAAAAAGTAAAACTCATTCTAATTTCATGAAAGGTAGAAGCTGGATAAAAGGCATCTGCAAGTGTTCAGGGATCTTTGAGGCCTTGGTTGCTGGCCATGTTCCATTTTTAATTCTTCAAAGATTATATTTACAGGTGACACATGACCTAAATATACCTTGTTAAAAGTTTGTTTTTTAAAGTTTATTTATCTACATTAATTTAAGATAGTAACCAATTTGTCTGTATCATGATGTAAAGTTTAATGGGGGGAAAAAAAAATTTTAGCTGGGATCCATCTGAAATCATCTGGCGTCTCCACGTGGCCGTCTTGGGAGCGCCAGTAATGACCTGAGTGAAAGTTGCCTGCATGCTCAATCACGTTTGACTCTTTCTCAGTTCCATGGAGTGTAGCCCACCAGGCTCCTCTGTCCGTGAAATTCTCCAGGCAAGAATACTGGAGAGGGTTTCCATTTCCTCTTCCAGGGCATCTTCCCGATCCAGGGATCGAACCCGCATCTCCTGTGTCCCTCCATTGGCAGGTGGATTCTTTCCCATTATGTCATCTGGGAAGCCCATGAGTGAAGGTTACATTTTTTAAAAAAACCTTCTTCTTTTTCAGAATCAGAGGATAAATGCTGATGTTTCATAATGGTCTCTCTGAATTCCTCCAGAGATTTACCCTTTGAGGGTGCAGTTAGGAATCTCACCAAGGTTAAGGCAGTCTGTTTGGCACCATGATCTGCTGGAGCATTTCCTTTCACTTCCATATTATCTTTTTCACATGAACCGAGGCCCTTATAAGAGCTACTTATCTAGGCAACAGGAGAAACTCAAGTTCTTTAGGTTGTAGTTCATTTTAAAATTATTTATTTGGCTGTGCTGGGTCTTAGTTGTGGCATGTGGGATCCCTCGCCAGGGGTCAAACCCATTTCTTCTGCATTGACAGGCATTCTTTACCACTGAGCCACCAGGGAAGCCCACATGATGGGTACATACCTCTAAGTATTGAAAGCAGGGACTAGAAAAGCTATTTTCGAGTATTTACATGACTGAACACACACCCCATGTTCACAGTAATATTATTCACAAGAGCAAAAACGTAGAAGCAACCCAACTGTCCATCGGCAGATGAATAAACAATACAGTATACAGTGGACTATTATGCTGTGCTGTGCTCAGTCACTTCAGTCGTGTCTGATTCTTATGTGACCCCATGGACTGTGGCCCACCAGGCTCCTCTGTCCATGGAGCTCACCAGGCAAGAATACTGGAGTGGGTTCCTGTGCCCTCCTCCAGGGGATCTTCCTGACCCAGGAATTGAACCTGTATCTCCAGCATCTCCTGCATTGTACGAAGGTTCTTTACCCACTGAGCCACCTGAGAAGTCCCACAGTGGAATATTATCTGGCCTTAAAAAAGGAAGGAAAAATTCTAACACACGCTACACATGGATGAACCTTGAGGACATAATGCTAAGTTTAATAAACCAGTCACAAGAGGACAAACACTGTATGAGTCCACTTACATGAGATAATTAATGCAATTCATAGAGACAAAGAATAGAATGGTGCTTGCCAGAGACTGGAGAGAGAAAGGAATGGTGAATTACTGCTTAATAGGTACAGAGTTCCTGTTTTTCATCTTTTCAAGATGAAAAGAGTTCTGGAGATGAATCATAGGGATGGCCACACAACAATGTGAATGGACTCAATGCCTCTGAAGTGTACACTTGGTTATGATAGTAAATTTTATGTTATGCATATTTTATAACAAAATTTTTTAAATGTAAAAAATGTACATGAATGTTCATAGCAGCTTTGTTTGAAATAGCCAAAAACTGAAGATAAACTATATACATATTCTATAATGATGAATGGTTAAACAAAAAGGAAGAAACTATTGATGCATTCAACAACTTGGAAAGACATCAAGGGTATTATGCTGTAATCTCCAAAGGACATGTAACTAATTCCATTTACATAACATTCCCCAAATGACAAAATTTTAAACACAGAGAACATATTAGTGGTGGCCAAGGGTTAGGAATGGTGGAGGAAGACAGAAGAGGGAGAAAGTGACTCTTAAGAGAAAGCATGAGGGATCTTTGTGATGACGGTTCTACCATGATTGTGGTGGTTACAGAAATCCACACGTGATAAAAACTGTATAGAACTACATACAGACCCACATGACCCCCACCCCACGAATGCATGTAAACTGATAGAATCCAAACGAATTCTGTGAATTTTGTCAATATGTACAAGGGTTTTGATACTGTATTATAGTTGACTCTTGAACAACATGGGTTTGGACTGCATCGGTCCACTCATATGCACAATTTTTCAATAAACATTGTCGTACTACATGATATGCTTCCTTGGTGGCTCAGTGGTATAGAATCCGCCTGCCAATGCAGGGGATGTGGGTTTGATCCCTGGGTCGGGAAGATCTCCTGGAGAAGGAAATGACAACCTGTTTCAGTGTTCTTGCCTGGGAAATCCCATGGACAGAGGAGCCTGGCAGGCTACAGCCCATGGGGTCACAAAAGAATGGGACATGACTTAGCGACTAAACAACAAAATCATGATAGGCAACTGACCAAATCCATGGATATGGAACCATGAATTCAGAATACGACTATGGGACCTGAGCACCCATGGATCTTGGTATCCACGGAAGGTCCTAAACCCATCCTCTGTGGCTACTGAGGGATGACTGTAGAAGATGCTACCATTGGAAATACCTGGGTGAAAGGTGCAGGAGCCCTTTCTGTACTATTTCTGGAGCTCCCTATAAATCTATCATTATTTTAAAATAAAAGAAAAAACAAAGCAGAACCTGAATGCTTGGCTATGGGTCAAATTCCCTTGTAATCTGAGCTGTCCATCATGAACTGGGTGCCCTCTACTCTTGCTGTATTATCTTCTCTCTTCAACCCCCACCTACAGCTTCACGGTAACTTCCATGCGACCAGGTGCCTGAAGAACAAAATTCTTAGGTTCTGCAAGGTATGCAGGCATGGCCTAAAAGGACACAGCTGCACAACATTCCACTTTGGGAAAGCTCTGAGGAACAGCGGTGGAGGAAAATCCTCTCAGTGGACAGAACTTTGAGCAGTGCACTTGGTTGTTCATTTTGCCCGATCAGATGTATAGATCTATACTTTTTCATGGACCATGGCTAATGGCTGGGCTGGATGATCAGGTACTTGAAAGGTGTGGGATTAGAAAATTCAAGGAGATGTGGGGAAGAGGGTGTGGACAGACTTCTCTAATTTGGCACAGAATGTGAACTTAATTACGTTCCATATGAATGCTTACCAAATAGGAGGATTTTAATGAGGTGGACAGAATAACCCACCTGGGAATGTCAGTCTGCTTCCTCCCCCAGCCAAATGGACTCCAGGGCAATGCACTAGGGATGGAAGTTATGTTTGAGCTCAACAACACAGACTTTCCCTTACTAGGGCCAATATGGCTATAGCCACTGCCGAGCGTTCAATATCCTAACAGCAGAGACCAACACTGAGCCCTCACTATGACAGAACACCCCGAAGGATCAGGCAGCTAACTTGTTGCAGACTGACCACATCGGGCCAGTTCTACTAAGAAAGGAGCAGCCCCTTGCTCTGACACTCTGGATATGGATTGGTCTTCATCGCCCGCAGTGCTTCTCCCAAATCCAGAGCGTTGCTGGAGTTGGCTATGAATGGCTTTTTTATTCTTCCGTGTGCACCATTCCCCGCTTCGACCTTCACTTAGACCCTGCTCCGTGCTCGTCCGTACCTCTCATTTCGGTATGGGAAGAGTCCACAGCATCAGCTTCATTCAGTGAGAGGATTCTGTCAGCGGTCCACGCCGCTCGCGGCTCTTTAGATCCCGAGGGTCCCGCGGGGAGGAGACGGCGCGCCAGCCCTGCCCACCCCGGCGGCCGGCCCAAGCCCCGCCCCTGGGTCCTAACGCGAGGACCCCGCGGGGGGCTGTCCGCAGCGAGGCCGGATTCGCCCCACCCCGCTGCCTGTCCGGACACCCCCTCACTCCGGCCTGCGCTGCGGCGCGGCCCCCGGACCTTGGGGATTCAGTCTCGGGCCGAGGTTCGCGGCCGGTGGATGGAGAGCAGTCACGACAGGCGGTAGGAAGGCTGCTCGGCCGGAGGCGCTCGTGGGCGTCCACCATGGCGGCGGCGGTACGGGCTGCGGGATTCCTCCCCGCTCTGTGTGGCGCTTCGGCGGGTGAGAGCCGGGACGCTGGGAGCCGGAGCTTTGAGCCGAGCGGGAGCGGGGGTGGGAGCGGCTCTCCCGGGGCCTGCATTCGCCCGGGCGGGAAAAAGCAAGAAGCCGCAGCTCCGGGCCCCTCGCGCCGGGTTACCGGCTCATTGGGGTCCGCTGTGTGACCTTGCGTGCGTTCGCACAGGGCCTGGGTATGTAAGTGAGGATGGACTGGACGCGGTCCAGGGTCCCTTCCAGTTCACCAGGCGGCTCGTGCATGCTCGGCTAAGTGAGGAGGATAGTTGCAAGCCAGCATCGCCTTCCCCGCGGGCGCGACTTGCAGGTAGATCGAGGCCAGAGAAGCTCGAAAGGGAAATAGGCTGGCCTCCAGCTTGAGTCGGATAGGATTAGTGTCAGTTCTTTTAGATTTCGGGCTGATCAATGCTCTTTATTAAAAAGAAGGATGTTGGTATTGTCCCCTACCCCATGTTCGTTGTTTGCAGCCCGAGGAGAGGCAGCCTACTATCCTCCAGCGCAACGTTTATCTCTAGGAACTAGTATACGATTGACCTGACTTCTGATCGCTCTATTTTATTTTATTGTAAACCTGCAATTCAGCATTCGTAATTGTGAAGTCTAAAGATCTGTGAAAATCGAAAAGTTCTTTTTTGTAACTTGTTTTGTTAGGAAACTTGACCTGAAATCCTTTGTCGGAAAATCTGACCTGAGAAATATTTTTACTTTTGTTTATGTTTGTGACCACCTCCTTTTTTTTTCAAAGCCCTGTTCAAATAGCACCTAGCATCTGCAGCTTTCTTCTGTGAGTTCTTATGTGTAGCAGGGTCTCTCTTAAGCTCTTTATGCTTTTTTCCTTCATCTTCACAATGTCTTTATGAGATAGATACTTTTACATTCCCTTTTTACAGATTAGGGAATTAGGACACACAGGTTGAGAAACTTGTTCAAGGTTACACTGGAAGGACGTCAGGTTTTTGCAGCCATACCACCTGGTTCCAGAGCTTTTTTCTTTCTTTTTCTAGTGTATAAATATTTTTTTTTTGATCATGGTTTTATTGGGATGTAACTTACACACCATATGATTCACCTTCTTAAACTATACAGTTCAGTGGTTTTTAGTATATTTACAGAGCTATGCAAAAAAGATCTTCACGACCCAGATAATCACAATGGTGTGATTACTCACCTAAAGCCAGACATCCTCTAATGTGAAGTTAAGTGGGCCTTAGGAAGCATCATTACAAACAAAGCTAGTGGAGGTGATGGAATTCCAGTTGAGCCATTTCAAATCCTAAAGGGTGATGCTGTGAAAGTACTGCACTCAATATGCCAGCAAATTTGGAAAACTCAGCAGGGGCCACAGGACTGGAAAAGGTCAGTTTTCATTTCAATCCCAAAGAAAGGCAATGCCAAAGAATGCTCAAACTACCGCACAATTGCACTCATCTCACACACTAGTAAAGTAATGCTCAAAATTCTCCAGGCCAGGCTTCAGCAGTAAGTGAACCGTGAACTTCCACATGTTCAAGCTGGTTTTAGAAAAGGCAGAGAAACCAGAGATCAAATTGCCAACATCCGCTGGATCATGGAAAAACCAAGAGAGTTTCAGAAAAACATCTGTTTCTGCTTTATTGACTATGGCAAAGCCTTTGACTGTGTGGATCACAATAAACTGGAAAATTCTGAAAGAGATGGGAATACCAGCCTACCTGACCTGCCTCTTGAGAAACCTGTATGCAGGTCAGGAAGCAACAGTTAGAACTGGACATGGAACAACAGACTGGTTCCAAATAGGAAAAGGAGTATGTCAAGGCTGTATATTGTCACCCTGCTTATTTAACTTCTATGCAGAGTACATCATGAGAAACGCTGGGGTGGATGAAGCACAAGCTGGAATCAAGATTGCCAGCAGAAATATCAATAACCTCAGATATGCAGATGACACCACCCTTATGGCAGAAAGTGAAGAAGAACTAAAGAGCCTCTTGATGAAAGTGAAAGAAGAGAGTGAAAAAGTTGGCCTAAAGCTCAGTAGTCAGAAAACTAAGATCATGGCATCTGGTCCCATCACTTCATGGCAGATAGATGGGGAAACAGTGGCTGACTTTAGTTTTTTGGGCTCTAAAATCACTGCAGATGGTGGATTGCAGCCATGAAATTAAAAGACGCTTACTCTTTGGAAGTAAAGTTATGACCAACCTAGATAGCATATTAAAAAGCAGAGATATTACTTTGTCAACAAAGGTCTGTCTAGTCAAGGCTATGTTTTTTCCAGTGGTCATGTACGGATATGAGAGTTGGACTATAAAGAAAGCTGAGTGCTGAAGAATTGATGCTTTTAAACTGTGGTGTTGGAGAAGACTCTTGAGAGTCCCTTGGACAGCAAGGAGGTCCAACAAGTCCATCCTGAGGGAAATCAGTCCTGGGTGTTCATTGGAAGGAATGATGTTGAAGCTGAAACTCCAGTACTTTGGCCACCTGATGTGAAGGGCTGACTCATTTGAAAAGACCCTGATGCTGGGAAAGATTGAGGGCGAGAGGAGAAGGGGATGACGGAGGATAAGATGGTTGGATGGCATCACCGACTCAATGCACATGTATTAAGTTGGTGATGGACAGGGAGGCCTGGTGTGCTGCCATTTATGGGATCGCAAAGCGTCTGACACGACTGAGCGACTGCACTGACTGACTGACAGAGCTGTGTAACCATCCCCATAATCAATTTTAAAGCATTGTAATCACCTCAGAAAGAACCTTACCTATCATGTCTTCCAGTTCCGTATTCCCCCAGCCCCCAGAAACCACTAATCTACTTTTTTTCCTCTATTGTTCGCATGTTCTGGATGTTTCATATAAATGAAATCATGTAATACATGCTCTTTTTTGACTGTCTTTTTTCATTTCACATAGTGTTTTTCAGATCTGTCCATGTTGTAGCATAAATCAGTACTTCCTTCTTATGGCAGAATAATACTTGTTTTGTGTATGTACCACATTTTTGTTAATCCATTCATCACTTGAGCATGTGGGTGGTTTCTTCCTTTTGGCTATTACGTGTAGTGTTGCTGTAAGTATTTGTGTGCAGTGTTTTTGTGTGTCTATTTTCATTTCTCATGTCTGTGTACCTGGGAGTGGAAGTGCTTGATTGAATGGAGACTCCCATGTTTCACTTTTTGAGGAACTGCTAGACTGTGTTCTAAAGTCGCTGCACCTTTTTACATTCCCACCAGCATGAGGATTTTTATTTCTCTACATCCTTGTCAACACTTATTTTCTGTCTTTTTAACTGTAGTGATCTTAGTGGGTGTGACGTGGTCTAAATTTGTAGATTTGCCCTTGCCTGATGGTTAACGAATGCCCTTTTTTGGGGAGAATGTGTGAGGCTTGGTAACAGGTCAGGTGTGAGTGTGAAGCAGCCAGTGTGATGTGATGTCATCTACTTGCACAGGTGGTCATGGTACCCAGAAACTCTTCATTTCCTTGTTTTGGTTGTTTTATACTACAGATGTTGCTATTCCTTAGGTGTTAAAAATATTCCTTTTCATGCAGAAATTCATCTTCACCTTTTTTTTTTTACAGGTCATTTATGGTCCAGGCAGCTTTACCTAAACACCTTTCCAACAGCTTCCATTTGGGCGTTGAAGGCTGTTCCCAGCAATGGTGAGATTCTTTAGCTAACTACCTTTTCTTCTAAGATCTGATGTTAAGAGTACTTTGTGTAGTTTCTAAAATGTAAAAGAATGAAGTACATTCTTTATAATAGAAATGTGTAAGGTCTAAAGAGTATTTTTCAAATTTTTAATGATAAGGGCTGTTATAATTCAAGGCTCTAAGACATAATAGCCACGATTTATTGAATAATGATTTGTGTGTCAGATTAATAGTATGTTATCTTGGTTAATCATCACACCAGTTTTTAGTGACGGGGTTGTTATTCCCACTTTACAGATGCTAAAATGAGTCTCTTAGAGGCTAAGTGGCTTGCTTCAGGTTACACAGCCAGTAATGGCAGGACTGGGTCCTGAGGTGTTTTGAATATTGTGACGCCTCCTTGAAACACAGTGTTTGCAGAAGGTTTTTGTTCTTTCCTGACAGTGCCAGGCCCTCTCTTCACTCACTTTCCAAAAAGGAAGGAAGCCAGTGCTTGCTGAGCCCATGTTATGCTTTGTTCTTGTTGTTCAGTCACTAAGTTGTGTCTGACTCTCTGACCACTGGCCATAAGCATAACCTGATATTCCAGGGGGCTTGCTCAGTGGTAAGGAACCCGCCTGCCAATGCAGGAGGTGGGAGGTCAGTCCCTGAGTCAGGAAGATCCCCTGGAGAAGGAATGGCAACCCACTCCAGTATTCTTGCCTGGAGAATCCCGTGGACAGAGGAGCCTGGCGGGCTATAGTCCACGGGGTCGCAAAGAATTGGACAGGACTGAGGCGACTTAGCATGCACACACTAAGTATTACATTATACCTATATCACTTACAGGTGTTGACTTTGTATTAGTTTGAGTGAAGTATACGAACCTTACCTCTTTATGACGCTATAAACTGTAGCCTGCCAGGCTCCTCTGTCCATGGGATTTCCCAGGCAAGAGTACTAGAGTGGGTTGCCATTCCTTCTCCAGGGGATCTTCCTGACTCAGGGACTGACCTCCCACCTCCTGCATTGGCAGGCGGGTTCTTTACAACTGAGCAAGCCCCCTGGAATATCAAGTTATGCTTATGGCCAGTTACATCCTGCCTCTTGTGCGTGGTCTCTGCTCAGGGCAGAGTTGAATCTCGCTGCGTCCTCCCCGTGCTGGACTTCGCCTTTAGTCTTCTTCCTTTCATCTTGTTAGCCCTGCAGTTGACATTCCTTTGTGCTGGCTCAAGTGGTCCGGCACAGGAGTCTGGAGCGCCTGGCTCTTCCTGCATTTGTTTCTTTGTTGTTCAGGTGATGCGTTCAGTCATAAACTACTTACTCTGCCCTTGACTCTGAGCCAGGCAGTGTCCCAACCTGAGCTGATACAGGGCCTAGAGAAGGGTTCTGTGAGGAAGGCTAGAAAGCAGCACTCTTGCTAGGGGGACAGTCCCACAGGAGGCTCTGGGGTGAGGAAACTAATGACTGGTGGAATGAAGACACAGTTGTTCTCCACTTTTTTTGCCTGTGCAACCACGACCAAACGACACCCTCGGTTTCCTTGTATATAAAATGAGGAGAGTAGTTCCTACCTTGAAGATTGTTATCTTAAAATACTACACTTCCAAGGAATACCAAAAGGTTTATACCTTAAAACCATTTCCCTTTGCTAGGCCTTCTCATTTTCCAGTGACACTTTATTTTAACTTCTACCTGGTTATATTTCCAAATAGATAGTGTATATTATTCTTTTCCTTGTTAACATTGTTATGCTAATTGAAGATTTAACTAAGCCCCATGTCTGCTTTTTCTGAGCATAGACGCAAGCACAGTTTTGATGCGATCTAAATCCCGTGGACAGAGGAGCCTGGTGGGCTACAGTCCATGGGGTTGCAAGAGTCGGATACAAGTGAGTGATTGAGCTGAGCTGAGCTGAGTATTTCAAGGATTGCAACATTAAACAGCAAGAATAAATTAATGTGTACTTGGTATTTTATTGATGATTGAGGAGGTTACAAGAAAAAATGTGTCCATCGTAACTGGATTTAGAGTGATTGTTGAAGATCTGAATTTATTTAAAATGAAAAGCCACTAGTTTCTATTTACTTTTAATTGAACCATTTACTCAGTAAGCTGACAGGTCCAGAGAGATCTCCCTGTGTTATCTGAGCCAGTGTCCAAAAGTTTGCTTTTATTTTTTAAAGAAAGAACTGTCCTCAAAATACGATTCTTAAAAGTTCAACATTTTAGTGACTTGTTTTTATCAGTAAGAGTTAATTTGTCGGCGCTGGCAGTGTTTCTGGGCAGGCGTGGAGCATCTAACGAAGTTTTACTCTTGTCTACCTACAGGCGCTTTGTCATCTGCAGGAACCAGAGACAGCTGCCATTTTACCCGCTTGGCCCGCGTGCTACAGACACAGTGCTGCATTTCTGCTCCCAGCAACTTGACGGCCCAGCAGTACAGATCCTATAGTTTCTTCACTAAGTGTACGTAGTCTGGCCACAAACTTCCCATTTCATGAAACAGGGAAATAAAAGGTTCTTTGGTATCTTAATTTTTCTTCTTTTTCTTCTCCTTAAACGAATTTACACTTTAGAGGTTAATATATGAGGTACAGGCATACCTTGTTTTATCGCACTTGACTTTTTTGTGTTTTGAGGATATTGCATTTTTTGCACATTTAAGATTTGTGGCAACCCTGTGTTGAACAAATCTGTCTGCACCATTTTTTCCAACACTCTGCTCACTTTGTGTCTCTTGTGTAATATTCTGGTAATTCTTGCAATATTTCAAACTTTTTAGTTATTATTATATTTGACATGGTGATATGAGATCAGTGATCTTTGATGCTGCTACTTTGACTTGCTAAAGATGAACATTTTTAGCAATAGAATATTTTTTAAATTAAAGTGTATACTGTTGTTTTAGGCATAATGCTTTTAGACATAATGCTGCTGCTGCTGCTGTTGCTAAGTCGCTTCAGTCATGTCTGACTCTGCGTGATCATATTGCATGCTAAAGACTATGGTATAGTGTAAACATAACTTTTGTATGCACTTGGAGACCAAAAATTTGTGTGGCTCACTTGACTGTGCTGGTCACTTTGTTGCAGTGGTCTGGGGCCAAATCCAGATTGTTCTTGTTGTATTGTTTAGTCACTCAGTCATGTCCGGTGACCCCATGGACTGCAGCACGCCAGGCTTCCCTGTCCATCACCAACTCCCAGAGCTTGCTCAAAATCATGTCCATTGAGTCAGTGTTGCCATCCAACCATCTCATCCTCTGTCGTCCCCTTCTCCTCCTGCCTTCAGTCTTTCCCAGCGTCTAAGTAGCCAAAGTATTGGAACTTCAGCTTCAGCATCAGTCCTTCCAATGAATATTCAGGACTGATTTCCTTTAGGATTGACTGGTTTGATCTCCTTGCAGTCCAAGGGACTCTCAAGAGTCTTCTCCAACACCACAGTTCAAAAGCATTAGTTTTTTGGTGCTCAGCCTGCTCTATGGTCCAACTCTCACATCCATACATGACTACTGGAAAAACCATAGCTTTGACTAGATGGGCCTTTGTTGGCAAAGTAATGTCTCTGCTTTTTAATATGCTGTCTAGGTTGGTCATAGCTTTTATTCCAAGGAACAAGCGTCTTTTAACTTGATGGCTGCAGTCACCATCTGCAGTGATTTTGGAACCCAGGAAAATAAAGTCTGTCACTGTTTGCGTTGTTCCCCCATCTATGCACCATGAAGTGATGGGACTGGATGCCATGATCTTCATTTATTGAATGTTGAGTTTTAAGCCCACTTTTTCTCTCTTTCACCTTCATCAAGAGGCTCTTCAGTTCCTCTTTGCTTCCTGCCATAAGGGTGGTGCCATCTGCATGTCCAAGTTTATTGATACTTTTCCCAGCAATCTTGATTTCAGCTTGTGCTTCATCCAGCCCGGCATTTTGCATGATATATGTTAAATAAGCAGGGTGACAATATATAGCCTTGATGTACTGCTTTTCCAATTTGCAACCAGTCCGTTATTCCATGTCCTGTTCTTACTATTGGTTCTTAACCTGCATACAGGTTTCTCAGGAGGCAGGTAAGGTGGTCTGGTGTTTCCATTTGTTGAAGAATTTTCCACAGTTTGTTGTGATCCTCAGTCAAAGGCTTTAGCATAGTCAGTGAAGCAGAAGTAGATGTTTTTCTGGAATCCAGATTTATCTCCATTAAAAGTGCTTGTACTGTGAACTTTCAAGTTTTTGATGGCATTTATAGATACCATCCTTTTCAAGGAATAAAGAAAGAAAGTCAGTGTTTAGTGAGAGTTTAGTTTGAGGTTGGTAATTTTATTTCAAACCTGTGGTTCTCTTAAATGAACCAGTGTCAATCTAAAGTTTGAGTTTTAACTCTTTGCTTTGATCAGGAATACACAAAGCAGCATGTGATGTGGAAACTGACCTATTTTTCTGAGCTTCGGTTACAAAGATTAGTTCTAATAATATGTGTATTTTGAAAAACAGGGTACTCTGTAGATGCAAAACATTAAAAAATACTGTAAATACAAAACATTTTCCTCTTTTCATTTTATCAAACCAAAGGATCAAAGTGTAGGGCCTTTCAGGAGGCAAGCACGTAGAACCTTTGAAGCCTAAGGGCTCATAAGAAAAGGAAAATGAAGATACTCATTTGACTTCTAGAATGTGTTTAGTATTTCAGGCATGTAGATATATGGGTCTTAGATTTTTGACTAGTACAACGTTTGTATAGCTCTGATTCTTGATTAAATTGGTAATGGAATAATTGGTCATCATAAAATCAGTTGGTGATAACATGAAAGGCAGAGTCCTTGTGAAGACAATTTAAATCTAATAAACAACGTGGCTATACCAGTAAAATTTAGAAGTAATCAGAAATAAAGAATCTGAATGTTTCACAAGTACAGAGGGGAAAATACTCTCTGCAATGTATGGCAGGAAAGATTGGCAGAGCCCAGAAATTCACAGATGGAAACAAATCAGTGGTGTCAGGGTCTGTACGTTACAGTAAAAGGAAATCGTCTAAGAAGTGCATACATGCGTGGGCAGGGATTAACTGTCAGACCCCATACATGCTCATTCTTTCCCAAGTATTGGTTAGGTTTTCATTAGAGTTGAAGACGAATTTGGGCATCTTGTTTTGAAGGATATACAGAAATATAGGGCATTTTCAGAATAGAGCAGACAAATAAATGATTAAGTTTTATGGGTTCAAATTGCAGAGTTGGTTCTTTGGGCTAAGAGACCTGTATTGGGAAGGCTAGTTACAATGGAGGCAAGAGGGCAGGGAAGAGCCCTGTCACATAGGTGATAAAATGTTCAGGAAACACATCTATAGGAAAGTAACTGGGATATAAATGCTGGTTGTCTTTTGTGCCGGGGAGGCCTTATTCTGTAAAAGGAGGAGCGTCACATCTTGGGTTTTTCAAATGGAAATCACGTGGAATGTGCAAAGGAGGTTTTAATTTTGCTTTCATTGCCATAATGATGCAGGCGACCCACCTTCTTCCAGCCCTTTTTACTCAACAGGAATAAATCAGTAGGCCCTGAACCACTGTTGAAGAAATTCTGTAACACCTGTCTCTTTACAGTGACAGCAGATGAGCTATGGAAAGGTGCTTTAGCAGAAACTGGTGCCGGAGCAAGAAAAGGAAGAGGCAAAAGAACCAAGAGAAAAAGAAGGAAGGATTTGAACAGGGGTCAGATCATTGGTGAAGGTAAACTTACTTCTGAAAACAGCTATTGTGCTTTCTAAGATTTTTTTTTCTCTCCAAAACTTTATAGATGTTTTACGAACTAGAAACATCAAAACATTTCTAATGAAGGGCATTAGGAAATGTGGATTTAGAGTCCAGCCAAATGGCTTATTGCCCCATGATTCAGGGGAAGAAAATCCCATAAAAAGAGATTCATTCATTGATCTATTTATTCCACAGGCCTAAGTGCCCTCTTGTGGCATCTGTTGTGAAAGGCCCTGTGCTCAAAGAATTTACAGTTCAGTGGTGGAAAATTAGAATTAGCTGACTTTCTCTGCTAAGGGTTAGGAAGTAAGTATTTTTAGCCTTGTGAGCCACATGGTCCGTGTTACAACCATTCAACTCTGCTCTTGTAGCAGATGAACAGCTATAGGTAATACATTACCGAATGGGCATAGCTGTGTTCCAGTAAAACTTTATTTACAAAAACAAGTCTGTGGGAGTCTTAGTTCGTGGACTGGGGAGCCCCTGAATTGAAAGTGAGGAGTCTTAATTGCTCGACCACCAGGGAAGTCCCTTGATGCCTTTTTTATTTTCTTTAATCTCAGTTGCCTTTGCTAAGAAAACCACTGATTTCATTTTGATGTGTTTCCTTCTGACGTTTTTTTTTTTTTTTAATTTAAACTTTTTACTTTCTATCGGGTTATAGCCGATTAACAATCCTGACATTTCTAATGCTTTTGTATACATAACCTAAGAGGAATATACATTTTCTTTTAAAAATAATTAGATTATATCACATGGTACATATTCTCTTATACTTCATTTTTTTTCACTCAATAATAGGTCTTAGAAATTATTCCATATCAGAACCTACAGGGCTGCCTTATTCTTTGAGTTTAATGCAGCATGTTTCATAGGTTGGATATGCCACAGTTCATTTTGCTGTTTCAATATTGCTAGACAGTTAGATTGTTTCTCTTTTTGGCCTTTACAAATAACACTTCAGTGGACACCCTTGTCCAAGCACACATATGCTTCATAACTGAGTGGCAGTGTGTCTCTAGGCAGTCCCATTAAGTGGAATTATTGGCTGTTACAATGTATATGTTTAAAATTTTAGTAGACGGTGCCAAGTGGCCTGTAAAGTGAGTATATTAGTTTAAGCTCCCACCAGCAGTATCTATCTGTATGCCCATGCCTGGCATTTTAATACTCAAGAAATGAATGCTTTTAAAAGAATTATTTCTGTGTGTTTTTAAACCTTCAGGGCGTCGTGGCTTCCTATGGCCTGGTCTGAATGCCCCACTTATGAAAAGTGGAGCTATACAGACCATCACTCAAAGAAGCAAGGAAGAGCAAGAAAAGGTGGAGGCTGATATGGTCCAACAGAGAGAAGAGTGGGACCGGAAGAGGAAGATGAAGGTTAAACGGGAACGAGGATGGAGCGGAAACTCGTGGGGTGGCGTCAGTCTTGGCCCCCCTGACCCCGGTCCCAATGGAGGTAGCAGAGTCCTGGTTTCACTTATGTTGTGATGGAGAGGGCACTCCTAGTTTCTGGAATTCTTTAATATGCTTCTATTTACTCCTCTGTTTAGATTGCCCTTTTCTAAAATAAGAATTTGAATATCACTGGAATAACTTCACATTGTTAACCAACTGCATTTTATGAAACACTAGAGGCCTGTAAACCAAGAAGTATTCCACAGATAGAATGCAAAGCACTGGGTTCTGGTGTCTTCCTTGTGTGGCTTTTCAGAGCCTTCAAGTGTGGTGGTGTGCATTACGCTTATTACGAGTCACCCATAGTACGCGGTTTCCCAAGTGCTATTGGTATGGAGCAACATGCCTTGGGAATGCTATTTTGATAACAGAAGAAACCAAATAGTTGTCATTGAGCATCCTCAAACAACACATGAGATAAAAGTTGACAATATTTATCAGATGAAATTAGAAAACAAAGTCATCTCCCCCACTGTTTCCTGAGTATGTAAAGAAGTAAAAATCATCTGAAAATTTTGTTCGTGTCTATGAATAGGAGATGAGAAAGCAGGCAAGAGTTTGGCTGCTTTCTTAAGTTTGGCTTAAAGAGGAGAGGAGAGGAGAGGAGAGGAGAGGTTGAGATGGAGAGACTCAGGCCAGCACACTGAGGACTTAGAAGAATACTCCCACTGGGAGAATGACGATATGGGGGCAGAGGAAAAAAAACCCCATGAACTTAAGTCCCTCTTGGGGGTCCAGATTTAGCCTGTAGATAAATGGATGAACTTGTGACAGAAGGAAGGGCAGTGGACAGAGTCAGGTGAGCTGTATTTTGGCAGTGTGAGTGTCGTCCCCCCAGAGGCTTCCTTGAGTCTTTGAGAAGGAGCTGGGAACGTGGAGAAGTGTGGCCACCAGAGTGTGTCGGTGCAAACGCAACGTATCTGGGACTGGCCTCAGAGTTACCCAGTGGAGTGGGAGTTGGACCGGATGTAGAGGAAAGGAGATTGACGGGAGTTGATAATCACTGAAGCCAGCTAAGGGTACATAAACTTACATTTTGCTGGTTGGTTCATTGTCTATGGATGTAAATTTTCTATAGTCAAAATAAAAGAACAGGGAGTGTTTGAAATAGCTGCTGTGGGAAGAAGAGAGAGACCTAAGTAAAAGGATGTAGAAGGCCCGCAGACAGCAGAGAGGACTCAGCTGAATTGGAGACCATGAAATTTTAGTGGCCCCAGTGTGTGCCATGCTTTGACTTCTCTGTTGTAGCACCCAGCAGGTCAGGTGTGGCCAGACAGCTGCACTTACTGCATCCTGGATGGTGTGGGGAGGGGGAAAGAGGCAGGCGAGTTGAGGACATTCACAAGACCTAGCGGAAGTGGTGGACGGTAGTGTCTTGACTGAGTGGGAGAGGCTGGAAGACCAGAGGGGTGATGGAGAAAGGGGAGCAGGGGTCAAGAGTTTGGAGATGCTGGCCAAGCCCCAAGAACCAGTACTTTTGAGTCACTGAGTGAGAGCTGGAGGGGTAGGAGAAAGCAGTCAGGAAGATGGTAGCCGGGCTTATGAATTTAGGGGTGGAACAGTTTCTGGTAGTGATGAGGACCAGGGTGCGGCCTTGAGAGTGGCATCAAAATATCTGAGATTCTTAGTGAAAAGTCCGTGATGGTGCCAATGTTAAAAAATGCTGTCATGCACTAATTACATGGACACATTTATCTGTATTCCTATTTTTTTTTCTCCCTGCAGAAACGTATGATGATTTCGATACCAGGATACTTGAGGTAGGCATGCTGAACTAAATACCGAGTTAAGCCTTCGGAGAAGTTGGGGTAGTAGATATTGAGGGGATGCGGCAGGAGGAACAGTGAAGAAAAGCCTTTGATGTGTGACTTTCTGAGCTATAGGGCTGCTTTGTGTGAGGAAATGATGAAACTTCAATTTCAGTTCTCTTCTGACTGCTGCCCTTCTGGGGGGCTGCTCATCAGGATCTCGTGGCGAGGTGACTTCAGTGGTGTTGTTGATAGCAGAATTTGGAGATTGCATCCAATTTCCTCCTTAAAGCAAAGGTTGCAATAGCAATTTCTCTCAGAATCAGCTGTATCTTGACACTTAGTTCAGGAAGCAGAGGTTGGGGGGAGACATGGGGGAGGGGTAGAAAGCTTGGAGTTACTGTGAATGTCCAGCTCTTGCTGAGGAAAGGTTCTGCTGGGCTGCTTATAGGCTCTCGAAACTGAAGTCTGTATCAGGTCAATTTCAATCACTTTTTCCAGAGCATTTCCTGAAATCGTCAACTTCCCTTTGAGCTCACACTTGGTGTTAAATGCCATATGGAATGTGTTGAGTTTGTGATCGATTGTGTATGTTATTTCTTCAGTATCAATTACATTCAAGTTTAAAATATATTTACAAGTACTTTACGTCTTTGGGTCTTCGTGTACCCCTTGTGGAAGTTAGTTCCTTTGTAGAATTTTGTCCGTGGGGGTGATTTCCTTGAGCTCCCTTTTTCTTTAAGTTCACTTTATGGGAAAGGGGCCACCACGTAAGCAGTTAACAGTTTTGTAGTTCTTGGTGGATGTATAAATATGCCCCCAAATGTAGATTTTTCTACAGTGCTTAACAATCAGGTATTTCAGAAGTTTCTGTCTTCTCTTGAGTCTGATCCATAGAGATCCACTTCTGTGCTGTTTCTGAACCCTGCGTTTTATCATTTGTAAGACTGACACTTTTTCATATTTTAGCATCTCTGCTATTGGGATGTGTCAGTCAGTTACCAACTGTGTTCCAAGTTTAATCAGCAACTTTTTTTTCTTTCATGTGGTGCCTTCATTAAAATAAGATAGACTGTGTTTTACAGTTTCAAATCTCTTTAAAAGTTATTTGAGTCAGATCGTCTAACCACCTTGTAAAATAAGCAGAGAAAGTCCTATTTCCATTTTACTCCTGAAGAAAGAGCCCAGATGGAGGTTTCCTTTGGAGGAAGTGTGCTGTTGGTGCTCGTGGGAGTGAGGGATGGTGTGTGTGTTCACTGTGTGTGTGTCTGTGTGTGTATGTCTGTGTGTGTCTGTCTGTGTGTGTTTGTGTGTCTGTGTGTGTCTGTCTGTGTATGTCTGTGTCTGTGTGTCTCTGTGTGTGTGTGTGTGTCTGTGTGTCTGTGTGTCTGTAGGCTCCTCTGGTTCCCTACTGCAGAATTTCCTTAGGGGGTAACATTTATGCCCATTTTGTCCTCTAGGTGAGAAATGTTTTCAACATGACCGCCAAAGAGGGAAGGAAGAAATCCGTCCGCGTCCTGGTCGCTGTGGGGAATGGCAGAGGAGCTGCAGGTGATGGGGGGTAGGGCATAAGGAGCTGGTGCTGGGGCTGCTCAGGCACGGCCTGCGCTCAGCTGTGCCCTTAGTGGCTTCAGGCTTATTCCACTGACTGTCTTTTAGTGGCTTAGGCTCACAGACCTTGTGGTGAGCCCAAGTAATTCCTTAGAGGGAGAAGAGAGATCTTCCTACACCTGCTTTTTTCCATGAGGACAGTGAATATTTTAAAAGGCTTAAGACACTGGTATATTATGTATAATAGTGAAAGAAAACTCGGGGTGGGGAGAGAGACAGTAAATATTCTACAATAGGGACACAGTTACCAGAAGAGTATATATAACCAAGCATTGTGATACTTTATAGCCATTAAATAATTATGGGAAATTACTTACAAAATAATCATTAGGTCAAACAGACAAACTAAAAACCACTTCATGTAAGACTAATATAATCCCAATTTTTAAAAAGTATGTTTATATGCAAAGAAAAGCCTATAAGGATTGGAAGAGTATACACTGAAAAGATTAAAAATGTTTAATTAGTATGTTTACCAGTTCTTCAGATTTCTTCTTGATGCTCTTCAGTAAAGTTTCCACAGTGCACATCTGTTTTTGAAATGGATACATGAATGTGTAAGGGAAAGAAAACTGGAAAACTGCCTGTTTACATCCATACTGACACTTAATAAAACAGGTATTTATAATACCTGTAGATAGAATGTTGCTAAAGGAAACAACTCTTGAACAGTTCCTTTTCTTCCCAGAAATTCTTCGTCCTATGCCACCATATATTTTCTGTAGAGATGGCTTGGTTTCTTTATTTTGGCCGTCCTGGGTCTCTGCTGCTGTGCGGGCTTTGCACTGCGTGTGTTGAGCAGGGCGCTCTCTAGTTGCAGTGCGCGAGCTCCTCACTGCAGCAGCTTCTCTTGTTGCAGAGAAGGCTCTAGGTGCGGGAGCTTTAATGGTGTGGCTCCCGGGCTGCAGAGAACAGACTCAGTAGCTGTGGTGCACGGGCTCAGTTGCTCCACCGCATGTGGGATCTTCCCAGATCAGGGATCATGCCTGTGTCTTCTGCAGGCAGATTATTTGCCACTGAGCCACCTGAGAAGCCCAGCAGTGAGCTTCTTGTACATGTCATTTATTGTACTTTTACAAGTATACTGATAGGGGAAATTTCTTGCAGTGAAATTGCTACCTCAAATATTTTTACTTTTTCTTTAAAAGGTTTTGCCATTGGGAAAGCCACTGAACGGGCAGATGCTTTCAGAAAAGTATGTACATTTTTTTCTTTGTTAACAGTAAAAGATCAATAATGTCTGTGCTAGACTTCGTGGGAACCACAGAAAAATACTGTCAAAACTTACTGATCTCATAAAAGGCAATTTCAGAAGGGCCTGTGTTCTTGCATCATTTCTGTTAACCTTGTGATTGCTTACCAGAACTATGAGATAGCAAGGAGTGTTTGAACACTGACAGAATGTTAAACAATATTAAGGAATTATTGATTTGGTTTCGGTTTGGGTTTTGTTTTTTTTTTTTTTTTGCTGTGGTAGTGATGTTATTATTATTATTATTTTTCAAAATTAAATCCTTTACTTTTGGAAGCATCTACTGAAATTTTGGTGTAAATTTGCAGTTTCCATAATAAAATATTTTATAAAAGGTATTTTTTGAATCTCTGAGAAAATGTAAATTCCCAACAAGAGATCTAAGAAAATTATTCTCCTTCTTTCTTTCAGGCAAAGAATAGAGCTGTTCACTATCTGCATTATATAGAACGATATGAAGACCATACCAGTGAGTGTTTTTCTTTTCTTTTAAAATTTTCAGGCTTATACTTGTTTCTTTATGTGTGGCAATATATCTCTGTGGGTATTTTTGTGTTTCTCTGCATGTTACTACCTTCTTTCATATAAATATATAAAATGTAGAAACAAAATTGCTCTCATGAGAAGGTTAGTAATGAGTGAAATCAGAGTTGGTTACTCATCCGTGGCCGATGCATGATGGCTGCTTAGGGTCCTGTCGGTTGCTTTGTGGTATTTGCAAGGGCATTAAAGCTGTACCCCTAACCCTTCCTATGTTTCTGTTTTTACCCTCCAGTATACCATGATATTTCCTTAACATTTAAAAGGACACATATCAAGATGAAGAAACAACCCAGAGGTAACTAAAAAAATTCTTAACGATGTGTTGGAGGGAAAGCAGAGAAACTGTACCAGTTTCATCCTGCCCCGTTTTTGCTCACCTTTGCCTGAACTCATTTTGAAAACACCAAAATGGACAGGCCTAAGTTAGATTTAGGTAGATTGAGGTTTTGGGGGAAGTAAAAAGCAGTCAGCCTTGGGACTTCCCCGGTGGGCCAGTGGTTAAGACCTCAAGCTTCCAACGCAGGGGGCTCAGGTTTGATCCCCATTTGGGGAACTGAAATCCCACGTACTGCAAATCACAACAGGAAATAAATGAATTAAATGTATAATTCAATGATTTTTTTTTTTTTTAAGTAGTCAACCTACTTAGACTCATATGATTACAGACACATTCCAGGGGTAACTGTAGGTGGGAAGAGCACTTAATGAACTGGATGAGTAGTTGAGTTTGTAGTGGGAACATTGGTTCAGTCAGTCAGTTCAGTCGCTTAGCCCTGTCCGACTCTTTGCGACCCCATGGACTGCAGCATCCCAGGCTTCCCTGTCCATCACCAACTCCTGGAGTTTACTCAGACTCATGTCTATTGAGTTGGTGATGCCATCCAATCATCTCATCCTCTCTCGTCCCCTTCTCCCGCCTTCAGTCTTTCCCAGCATCAGGGTCTTTTCCCGATGAGTCAGTTCTTCACATCAGGTGGCCAAAGTATTGAAGTTTCAGCTTCAGTATCAGTCCTTCCCATGAATATTCAGGACTGATTTCCTTTAGGATGGACTGTTGGATCTCCTTGCTGTCCAAGGGACTCTCCAAAGTCTTCTCCAATACCACAGTTCAAAAGCATCAGTTCTTCAAAAGCATTGGTTACTCCTAGAGAATTCACTGATGGATGCTACGGATGGTTCTTTTCCAATAGTGTATTCAGTTCCATTAATTTACTCTCATCATTCAGTGTGAATTGAACAACTTTGGTGAGCCAGATGCTACACCAGGCTCTGAGGATCTGGAGATGGACCCTTGTCCTGTCTTAGGAAGAGCAGTCAGTCAGAATTTAGGGTCATGGGGCTATGCCAGTTATGCCCAGTATACTCAGGCAGTAGAATTCTTAAACATTCTGATGTGTGTTTCACCTGTGGTTCTACAGTAAAAATGGTTTTGTATAACTCTAGGTAATATCTTTAAAAGTCTGGTTCAGAAGATAGAACATACAGTTTTTAAATTTTTCATGCCAAAGCTTCTAGTACAACTTTGCTAGAGCCATGACATGGAAATAAGAAAGGAAAAAAAAAATCAGATTATATTAGTGCACCTGAACTTGCCTTCTGCTTCAAAATCATAATTAATCATTCATATGCCAGATAATAAAAACATTTATCATTAGAAAAAATATTGAGTTGAGCACTTGGACATTAAGGTTTAAACCTGTGCTGTCCCGTTTGGCTTTTGAGTACTTGAAAGGTGGCTTCTGGGAGCCTCTGTGTCAGATACCACCAGATTTCAAAGGCTCCGTATGAAAAAAAAAAAGAATAAGGAATAGCTCAAAAATATTATGGTATTGATGATGTATTGAAATGATAATGTTTTGGACATACCTCCTTTGAAAAAATCTTTTAAATATGTGAGTGAGTGAGTGAGTGAAGTCGCTCAGTCGTGTCGGACTCTTTGCGACCCCGTGGACTGTAGTCCCCTAGGCTCCTCCGTCCAGGCAAGAATACTGGAGTAGGTTGCCATTTCCTTCTCCAGGGGATCTTCCCAACCCAGGGATCGAACCCAGGTTTCCCTCATTGCAGGCAGACGCTTTACCGTCTAAACTGAAGGGTTTAGAGGCCGTCAAATGGACATGACCTATAAAGATAATTTTGATGGTTTTACATAGAAATGACCTCTAATGGAAGAGAACACAAATGGGAACTATTTGAGATACATTTCTATGTAAAATGTAGTTTGCACATAATTCATCATTTTAAATGAGTACTCTGCAACTGAGACCAAATATCAATCATCTCTTGAGGTTTTCTACTATGTACCAACATCAAATCTACATAGGAACAAATGTTACTCCTGCTTTTTTCTTCTATATCAAATGTCCTGAAGCCTTTGTGTCTCTCTGGAGCGAGGCCAAGTTTCTGAAGGCACATTCCAGTATAAACATCATGGATGGGGTAGAGAAGGACCCAGTGAGTTACATTGTACAATCTCAGGGCCAGGTGGCCGGAGTAGAGGAATCCGCTTCCTTGAGGAATCTGCCTCCTCCTGCATAAGGCGGGTAGATGCCAGTGTAAACAACTTCCGGGATGTAGTACTTGAGTTTCTTATGATGATGAGGTCCAGCATTATGAATCACGATCACCAGTAAACAAATCTTTGGCTTTGTTCCCAGATAAGCTATTCAAGTAATTCAGGAGTAAAAATGGAATTCAAGTACAAATGTGTCTGCAGGATAGTTTGGAAACATATATATGGCTTGCATTTGTGGCTTGCTTAATGTTTTTGTTAGACTTGTTAATTTGGATACATCTTTATCTGAATGATTTTTGAAAGACTGCTGGTTCTAATTGCAGAAGTTACTCTGTTTTTTGTTTTTTTTTTTTTTAAATCTTTGCTGTCTTCTGATTAAAGCTGTATTTTTCAGCTCAGCTTTAAGATATGTGCTGAGTTTTATGCCTGGCTAATCAGAGTGCTGGAGGACTTCCCAAGTGGTGCAGTGGTAAAGACTCTGCCTGCCACCGCAGGAGCCACAGGAAATGCGGGTTCGATCCCTGGGTCAGGAAGATCCCAGGAGAAGGAAGTGGCCACCCACTCCAGGGTTCTGGCCTGGAGAATCGCATGGACAGAGGAGCCCGACTGGGCTACAGTCCATGGGGTCATGAAGAGCTGGACGTGACTGAGCAGCTAACCAGCATCAACAGGGGAAGGGATTACAGGTAGCCAAGAGTAGGGTGAGTGGCTGGAGAGGAAACCACTGAAGATTTAGAGGCCAGTGCGGAGTTGAGAAGGGCGGGCCAGTAACTAGAAGGCAATCTTGGGGAGGGTGTGTTACTGAAGCCAAGAGTTTTTCCGGAAGGAGGAAGTGGATGATGTCTCTATTCAGGGCAGCTGACCATTCAAGGAGGGTGAGAACAGTTGTGCCTGGTGAGCCTTAGCTAACATGGACATGGGGTGCCAAGAAACTTCAGGCTCCCTGTTAGTCGTAACAGCCCTATTTTTTATCCATGTGTTTAACAAACTTATAGGTATATATATTTTAAAATTAATCATTTAATTAGTTTTTGGTTGTGTGGCTCTTTGTTGCTCCTCACGGGCTTTCTCTAGCTGTGGTGTGCGCACAGTCAGGGGTTGTGGGGCACAGGCTTAATTGCTCCAAGGCATGTGGGATCTTCCTGGACCAGAGATCAAACCCATGGTCCCTGCATTAGCAGGCAGATTCTTCACCACTGAGCCAGCAGGGAAGTCCAGAAACATATATATTATTTACTTGGTCCTTACAGCATCTCATTTAAATCACTGTTATCTTTGAAGTTCAGGAAGTTGTGAAAGGTCACCCAGCTGGGAGGTAATGAACCCAGAATGTGAACCAACATCTGAACCCACAGCTGGAAGCCATGTGCAGCCAGCAAGTGGCGCCACCTGCACTGTGGGCGAGTGGGCAGGCGTTTGACTTGATTTTCCTCTTTGTAGGCTATGGCCTCCGCTGCCACCGAGCCATCACCACCATCTGCCGGCTCATCGGCATCAAAGACATGTATGCCAAGGTCTCTGGCTCCGTCAACATGCTCAATCTCACCCGGGGCCTCTTCCAGGGGCTCTCGCACCAGGTAAGTCAGCCCTGCGCTCGGAAACTGAGGAGCCAGTTTGTATTTCAGTGGTGTGCTCTGAAACCAGCATCTCCTGGGCTGTACTGGAGTTGCTCTTGGGCCACCTGAGGACCAGGCATTCTTTGTCTCTGGCTGCATCAGGTTAATTAATCCAACTAAGAGGTAATTCATGAGGATTATCCTTAAAAAAAAAAAAAAAAAAACTGCATGGGTTTTTGAAGTTTTAAAATTAAGTATTTTTAAAAGCCAGTAATTATAATCTGCGTTTATTATGGAAAGAATATGTGCTTGTTCAAAAACTCTGACAACATAAAAATGTTAAATGAAAAGGGAAAGTCCCTTTGCTAATTCTGTCCTTTCAGCTGGAACTGGGGTGAGGACCCCCGGGCACTGGGACCCGGGAGTGGTCTCGAGTCAATGTCACGTCGCCTGCAGAGGTTGTTCAGGGCAACGTCTGAGTCAGTAGGAGCTGTGCAGGCGGGAGTTCAGGTTATTTCTCCACATAGATGGGGCCGCTGGGCCCCTGCCCAGCTCACCCCTCAGCCTGGGCTGGGCTCACAGTCGCACCAGTGGCAGGGAGGCAGGGCTGTTATTGCAGGGGCCCCTCCTCCAGCTCTGCAGGGCTGGCTTGTCCCTTGAAAGAAAGGCTGGGTGGACCTCAGCAGAGCTGAGTGAGCAGAAAGACAGCCAGGTTCAAGAGACATTCACGGGCCTCCATTTGCTGAGGACTTGGGCAGAGTGACAGAGTGCGCTGGCTGTTTCTGAATAAAGTGATCCGTGGAGTAATTGTAGTGGTCACTGTTTAAAATAGGAAAACTAATTGAAAGGAAAGTTTTGCCTAAAAGAACTGTTTCGATCAGCTGTGTGTCAGTACTATCTAAAAACATCTTTCAAAAGCACTTCTAAATTTAAACTTACTTTTACAGTCTTAATTGTTGGGTGTAACTTAAAATATTTGTTTTTAGGTTATATTTATGGTCAAGCAGACCTGTTCTTTCATGTGATGTTTTGTGTTAGTACTTTGAATCTTTGGCTACAGTGACTACGTCTCCTCTCTTCTAAAATGGCATCAGCTATAAAAAGTTGCAAAAAAATGACACCAGTGGAAGCGACATGCCACTGATTACGAGAGACTCCAGTTTATTTATTTACTTATGCATTAGCACTTCTCTCTTCTAATTTCAAATATATGCAGAATTAGAATAGTACAAGGTGTACTGTCCTCACGGTATTTTAGGTATTTTAATATACTATCTGTAAACCATCTACTGAGTTTACTCACCTGTGTCCAGACTTTTAGGGCTACCGTCTGTTACAAATCCTCACGGCTCTGTTACATACCAGCAGTTAGCTGCTCATGCACCCCCAGCCAACCCCAGTCGTTTTGAACCAAATCTCAGACATCAGTTTATCTCACTCATAAGTATTTCATCATGTATCTGTAAAAGATAAGGATTAAAAAGTACCATCATGCCTAAAAAATCACCAGTAACTCAATATCAAACATGTAGTCAGTGTTCATAGAAATGTATCCATTTGTCAGATTAAAAAACATTTTTATATAGTTTATTTGAATCAAATGGCAGAAAAGATCAATACGTTTAAAATCTCTGCTGTGTCTTTTAAATCACTTTTAATCTGGAAGTTCCGTTTTTCTTTTTTCTCTGACGTTTTTTGTTGTTGAAGAAATCGGGTTGTTTGTCCCAGTCTGGTGCTGGATATCTGAGGATACTTGACATCCTCTCTCCCTGCATGTCCTGTAAATTGGCAGCTAGAGCAGGGGCATGATGAGATTCAAGTTCACTTTGGGGCACAGCGTGGCCCATGACTGGGAGGGTGAGGACGACAGGAGACCAGAGGCCAAGGCCCTTTCTTCATGCCCCTTGGGGGTGGGGAGGTGGGGTGGGATGCTTCTGCCCCCAGCAGGTCACCATTAGTATAGCCAGAGGAAGTTCCTGCTCTTTAAGTTAAAGACTTCAGATTTTTGTGTCCTTTTTTTTTTAAGTAAAATCTTAACTTTCAATCACTCTTACATGTATTCAGTTAGCTAATAAACTTGATATTATATTACCTGGGCCACGTTTCCTGCTATAATAATCACCCTCAGTTAATGAACTTTTAAGAGTTGCTACATTTTAATCAGCCAGACAGTTCTTCCAGGCCAGATGAACATCAGGGGCAGACCGCGTTAGACCAGCCTCACAGACCTAACCTGGTGTTCTCTCTGGTTGTGCCCAGGAAACCCACCAACAGCTGGCTGATAAGAAGAGTCTCCATGTTGTGGAATTCCGAGAGGAATGTGGCCCTCTGCCCATCGTGGTTGCCTCACCACAGGGGGCCTTGAGAAAGGATCCGGAGCCAGAGGATGAGGTTCCAGACATCAAACTGGACTGGGGCGATGTCAAGGCCATGCAAGGAATGGAGCACTCTGTGTGGTCAGGTTTAAAGAGAGCTGCCACGTAGGCCTCCCTCCTGCCTCGGCCAGCCTGGCACTGGGTGCTTCCAGCGCCTGGGACAGACTCATTCTCTCACACTTGAGATTGTCGGTTTTTTTTTTTTAAAGGAAAGGCCAACCTTACATATCTTTATTTACAAATAATAAAAAATGCAGATGTAATTGATTGAGCACGTCATACATACCAGTTACTGTGATAGGAAGTTTACATATGTGTCTTAGTTAAAAAATACTTCTAATATTTATTTAAACTAGTAAAAATCAAATGAATTGGGAGTCAGGGCTTCTAGTCTGACCTGATAAAAAAATAATGTGCAGCCAGTTACTTGACTGTAACACACAATTAGAAAGCTGAGGAAAACATGCAAGCTTAGTTCTTTTTGACTCTAGAAATTATCCTTTTAATAAAACTCTTTGTATCCATGTTTGGGTGGTTGCTCTAGGTATTATTAATAGCTCAGCGGTAAAAAGTCTACCAGCAGTGCAGGAGGTCCAGGAGATGCCAGTTTGATCCCTGGGTCAGGAAGATCCCCTGGAGGAGGGCATGGCAGCCCACTCCAGTATTCTTGCCTGGAGAATCCCATGGACAGAGGAGCCTGGCGGGCTACAGTCCAAGGGGTGGCAAAGAGTTGGATAGGACTGAGGCGACTTAGTGTGCACACACTAGGTATTACATTATACTTATATCACTTACTGGTGTTGACTTTGTACTGGTTTAAGTGAAGTATACGAACCTTACCTGTCTTCAAATCCCTTTACCTCCCCTGTTTGTATAATTGTTTTAGAATTTCCTCTGCCTACACTGAGAACCACATTAGACTCATTATACTTTTGCTTCAACCATCAAACATAATATCAAAACTCAAGAAGAAGAAAAGCCTATTTTATTGACCCATGTTTTTCCTCTTTCAATCATTCTTTCCTGATATTCCTAGAGTCCTTTTGTCATTTTGAGTGGGGCAAAGCCAAGTTGCCCTCCTGTGTATCCCCTTTACTCAAATGCTGGCCACACTCCCCACACTTCTGATACCAGATGTGGGGGTGGAGTGGGGGAGTGTTTCCTTCCTGAGCAATCCTCTGCAACACCAGCTGGATGTCCTACAATTTAACTCAGTTCTGACACTGCCTACCTGGAGCTTACGTCAAGACTCCCCTGGCTAAGGGCTCAGTTCCCCAGGACTGGCCCACCCCACTTCATAGCCAGTCGCAAGTCTGGTTGTTACTATTGTTGGACTGATAACTATAAATCAGAAGTTGCTATGACTTTCTGCCTACCAGTTAGGTATAAAAGGATATGATAAAGGGTACACATGAATTTCCAGGTGGGAGAGGTGCAAAATTTTTTAATTTTCATAAAGTCTAGTTTCGTTTTTTATTGTCTGTATCTATGGCATTCTAATGGAGAAGAAAATGGCACCCCACTCCAGTGTTCTTGCCTGGAGAATCCCAGGGACAGAGGAGCCTGGTGGGCTGCTGTCTACGGGGTCACACAGGGTCGGACACGACTGAAGCCACTTAGCAGCAGCAGCAGCAGCAGCAGCAGCAGCAGCAGCAGCAGCAGGGCATCTATACAAGAAATGATTGTTAAATCCAGTGTCATGAAGCTTTTGCCTGTGTTCTCTTCAAAGTTTTATAAGTTTGGGCCTTACATTGAGGCCTTTGGTTTCTTTTGAGCCAATCCTCATGTTGTGCACCTTAAGCTTCTCCAGTGTTACATGACAACTGGATCTGAGTAAAACTGGAGGGGACGTGGAGGGCAGAAGGGCAGAAGACAACGGAGCAGTGGGCAGAGGGTGGCCAGGAGGCCCGCCACGAGTGCCAGCCCCAGCACCGGCCCAGTGGGCGCACTTGGCCAGTCTGGTGCCCCTGCAGCCTCCCGTCCATCTGTAGTGGCGCCAGCCCTTCCAGGACTGCTGTCCCCAGGGCGGGTGTGGGGCAGACTGAGGGTGCTGAGGCCTGGCTACTCAGGCTGGGTGGGTCTTAGCTCTTTGTTCCATTAGTTTAAAGACACTCAGTTACCTTCTTCACAAAGCACCAGCTGGACTGGGGGCGGGGGCTTTGATTTTGGGGGGCTGCAATATGGACCTTTGACTCTTGGTCACATATAGACATCAGGTTCTGACTCCTTTCTCTGGCCCAAGGAGGGTCTTAGGTCTTGGTTCCATGAACTTAAAAACACCCAAGTATACACCTTCACAAAGCATCGGTTGAACAGGGGCCTTTGGCCTCATAGGGGCTGCAATGTGGAGCTCGGTGGTTGCCTGAATGGGCCTGGCCTTGACTGCTGCTCAGAGCAGGCAGCCCTTTCAGGAAGTGCACTGTGCCCAGGACCTGGACCCAGCCGCGCGGCTGCCTGCAGACTCCACTGGTGGTCCAGGGCTGCCCCTGTGCCCGGTGTCACCCCCCACCCCCGGCCGATGTCCTCTGCCCACTGGCCTCAGGTCCACTACAAGATCTTGTCTCACTGTCACTTCCTGAGAAGCCAGAGGACAGACCTTCATGGGGACAGGTCTGGGCACCTGAGGACAGGGAGTGAGTACAGAGCTTCAAGGGCAGAGGAGGCCAGCCCCACCAGCTCCAGTTCTCACCAGCGAGCGCACCCATCTCCCTGCCTGTGAAAGGACAGTCGTGGCTGTGTCCTGTGCCCAGCTGGGAGGATGACAGGAGGCTCTCTATACGGGAGCTGCCTGGCCCAAGGCAAGAGCTCCAAATGTGGCAGGCAACAAGGTCACAGTGCAGACGTGGGTCCTTTGGGCAGTTGTGTTTGAGTTTTGGTGTGACCGGCCCTTTAGTCCAGGACAGGGCTACCAAACAGACAACCTCTAAGGCATGTCCCACTGTCCTTGGGGAGGGCAACAAGTTTCACCCCAGAGGAAGTTCCCTCCTGCTCAAGACCCAGAGGCAGAACGGAAGAACTAAGGCATGCTAGCCATGAGGGGCTTGGGGAGCAGACAGCACCCTGCACCTGGAGGTCCCAGCACAGAGTAGGTGCTCTGTCAGCATCCAGTCTCTGTGGTCTGAGGACCTTTCTGCTATTGCCCAGCTTCTTACATGCCCTCTTCGCCAGGCCACATAGGTTTCCTGGAAGCACTGCACTTAGCGGGGAGGACTGCCCACTGGCCAGAACTTGTACCTGCAGACACTTCCTAAACAGCTGGATGCAGTCAGGGCTGAGCAATGAGAGGCACCAGCAGGAAGACTGGACCAGGGTTTGCTGGGGGTAGGGAGGCCAGTGGTCTGGGTGAAGGAAAACAGGGAGGGCATTTTTTGAGGCTTCCCGTCTTTATTACATCCAGTGCGAAGAGGACGGAAATCAAATGCCAATAAAACTGCACATTATAAAAATGACTCAGGATACGAGGGATGAGAAAGTCATGTCAGAGAATCTTCTGCAAAGCTTGGGACTAACGAGGCTTTGGTGTTAGACAACTGGCAACTGAAAAGGGGGAAAGAGAGCATGTCCCAGCTTCTTTATAAAGAGAATGACTAAAATTTCAAAACCTTGAGAAAACTTGAGAAATTCAACTAAGCCTGCAGTTTCTTTTTTTTGTTGGGGTTGAACATGAGCCTGTGTTAGCATCACTGGTACTTTATGAAAAAATGAGACTTCCTCGGTCAACACTTGGTTGCAAATTTTGTTAAACATGTGACAAACTTCCTATCATTTCTTTGTATTTAAAATTTTCAGTATAAGCCCCGATCAAATCTTTTGCTCCTAATTTACTGCAACATTTTAAAAATTTATTTATTTGGTTGTGCTGGGTCTTAGTTGTGGCATGTGGGATCTAGTTACCGGAGCAGGGATTGAACCTGGGCCCCCTGCATTGACAGCATGAAGTGTTAGTCACTGGACTACCAGGGAAGTCCCTACTGTAACATTTTAACTGAAGTTTTAAGTAGACTCAGTGAAAGTGGCCTTTCCTTATACAGTTTCTCTGGAATAACAAACAGCTGTCTTCTGAACTGCCCTTTGATGCTGCTTCTGAGATTTGGTCTAAGCAAGGATTCCTTAGAAAGAAAGCTGACATGATGGTGCTGCCCACATGGGAGAATAAAAATAATAATAATAATAATAACCCCATGAGAGTATTGACCATAAAGGCACTTTATAAATTATTTGAAGAGTTTATCATGTTTCTTCCTGCACATTGGTAAATATTTGCTGGGAGAGTTTTCTTCTCTGTGACAACTAGAATATCCTTGAAGATGTAAGACATCCTTGAAGACCTAGAAACATGCTGCAAGATGAATACTCAAAAGAGCCCATGGAAAATTGCAATTGACAGTAACAAAGACTCAGTCCATAGACCAGTGGGGGATCCTCGTTTCGTGGTCTCTCAGATCACAGTCCCCACTTCCCACCCCACCACCCCCTTCAATAGGAAATGACCCTGGAAAGACTTCTCAACTCTTGGAGGCTAAAGGTAGCATAAGCCCTTTACCCTAACACTAAGGTACATGAGCAGTCAACATAGAAGAGAAAGTCGCTTTTTGTTTTATTTTTCCACAATCGAGAGCAATTCTGCAGCCTCAAATGTTATGCTGGAAGGCAGCCTGATTAGGGTCCACTGTCTGTGTTTCAAGGAATGTTCTCTGTTCCTATAGGAAACCTTGCATCTGATTAAAGAAAACACAGCATGGACCACGTACAGCAGTGTGACTATGACTGAAAACACCTGCAGCCAAGAGAAATAACCATTAACGGGGGTGCCTGGTGAGAGGGCAAGCCATGGGCCTTCCAAGCTGGGCTGGCTGCTCGCATGACACTTGGCCCTGAAGAGTGTGGACTGCCGTTGCTTCCCATCACCCACACAGTCATCCTTTCCTTCAGAGCCCAAGTGTAGCCCAGAATGCTCTAGGCACCGACTCCAGGTGACCTATTGCATTTCCTGACCTTGGCATGCAAAGTCAACAATCTGCCATCACATATCTCCATTTGGTGCCACCCAGTTGGAAACGAGGGCCCTCAGAGACCCCTCCAAAGATATTTGCAGGCAAATATCCCCTGCTCTTCATGGAAAACTTCCTTCCTGCACACCAGGATGACCAGAGTCCACCAGCTTTGATTCCAGCAGCCTTGGCTCAGAGAATATGACCGCGTGGGTTTGCTGGCTCTGGTTAAGGTCTCATTGTTGCCTGGACATCCTCAGACCCCCACCGGAATTTTACGCTAAGATCCTGAATTTCACAAGCATAGGCCAGGAAGCCAGGACACAGGAAGTGAGGGACTGGCATGGGCAGGAGGAATTTTGAGCTTCTACTGAAAGGAAGGGGCTTCCTGAGAAAGCTGCTGGGAGCAGAGGCTGAGAAATGTGGCAAACGGTCATCCTGTGCCTGGTCAAGGCCCTGACCTGCCATCTTTTCACCTGGGCACCGTCTAGCCTATCACCCAGCTGGGAGTGGCTGGCCCCGAGGGCTGCCTGCCCACAAGCAAACACCTGTATCTGACTTGGCCTTGGGTGTGGGGTCAAGAGTTTCCAGCTGCTGGGGTCGGGATGAGGGAGGTACCTATGGGTTCTCTACTGTGAGGGGTGTAGAAACAGTCATCTGAAGGTGACGGGGGAGGCGGATGACCCTCCCAAGGGGAGGAGGAGCAGCCCAGGTGCTGCCTTGCTGTAGTTGGGCACTGTCTTGGGAGATGCACCCGTATGGGAGAGGCTCCCACTCTGTGGGACAGTTGAGGGGGTCCCAGGGACCATGAGAGGACCCTGCTTATGGAACTGGGGAGCGGCTGGGAGCTGAGGGGAGCGTGTGGCTTCCCCAGGGAAAGGGGTGAGCCCCTGGAGGCTAGCAGACAGGCTTCGAGGCGCTCTCCCCGAGACCCCTCCCTCTGGGAGCGGGAAGGGTACCCGCACTAACCCCCTTCCCAGAGCCCAGCGGCGCCCACCCCGTGGGCTTTATTTCAACCTCTGTTCTGTTGTTCACTCAGTGGTGTCTGACTCTGTGATCCCATCAACTGCAATACGCCAGGCTTCCTCGTCCTTCACCATCTCCCGTTTGCTCAAGTTCATGTCCGCTGAGTCAGTGATGCTATCTAACCATCTCGTCCTCTGCTGCCTTCTGACCTACCCTTCCCAAAAGGTGTGAGGGGACAGAGCTTTGGCACCTGGGATGGTCATGCTGTGGTCTGTCATCACATCTGACCTCAGGATTTCCTAGAAATCTAAGTAAGGAGTAATGTTTCTTCAACTTTTTCTTGCTTTTTAAACAATGTTCATGGTGAGAAATACATCTCATATGAATTAGCACCCTGATGCAAGCCTACATAAGCACAACTCTGGAAAAGAGTTCGAGGAAACAATACATTCTCATTCCCTGCCATTCTTTTTTTTTTTTTTTAAATTTATGTATTTTTAATTGGAGGGTAGTTGCTTTACAATATTGTGTTGGTTTCTGCCATACATCAACATGAATCAGCCATAGGTTATACATATGTCCCCTCTCTCTTGAACTGTCGTTCTGATCCATTTCAGCAATGAGAAACTTAGGTCATGAACTCATGGCCCACTAAGGGGTCTTGTCCCTGAAGTAGGAGGATGTTCCTTTTAGAGCTTAGGGACCTGCAGGCAAGGTGCCCCGGAGACACAGTCTCACCCCATCTATTCTAATGGGGTGAGGGAGGTTCCAGCCCCTGTTCTACCCATTGCTACCTGGGAAGCCTTGGGAGGAAGTAGTTTAATAGCTCTCTTATCCTCCAGGGAAACAAAAAGAATTGCTGTCTCATTTTATAGGTGAGGCTCAGAAGGAGCAAGAGACTCGCAGAATGAGTGTGAAGTTCACACCCTCTTACCGCACAGGTTCTCAGAGCAGTCAGGAAGGCGATACCGTGGACAAGAGACAAAGGTCTAATCCCAGAAGCAAACACCCACAGCTGGAGGTCTGGACACGCTGTGCCTGGAGGGGCCTCCCTGCAGTCCCAGAGCCAGGGCCTGGGAGGCACTGGCCACTCAGTTTCCCATCCCTGGCCTCAACACTGCCCCCGCCCTGACCGCGAGCTTCCCTGGAAGACCCTCAGGGACAGCCTGGAGCCCAGGTGGGCAGACTCTGTGCTCACACTTGTGCTAAGAGTGTGGGTGACAGAGGAGTTGGCCTGGACCCCAGGCCCCTCCAGCTCCTGGTCACCCCAGGGGGGGTTGTGCAGGCTCTCGGGGCCCTGGTTCCCCATCTGTGCAATGGGTGTGATAACAGCACCCGCATCCTCGGGCTGCTGTGAGGGGAAAATGAGATTGTTCACAGGAGCTCCGACAGTGCCAGGCCCTCACGGTCACGCCCCCTCCCACGTCTGCCCCCTCAGAGCCCACCCAGGCTCAGACCCCTGGCTAGCGCGGGCCTGGGCACTGCAGCACTGACTGTGCCCGAGGGGGTCTGGGCGCATCAGTTCCCTTGTCTGGGGCTTTGTTTTTCCAGAAATGAGGGGGAAGGTTTACTTGGTTGAGAATTAAGCAAACTAAGAACCACCAGAGAGGACTCGGGAATCCTTCTGCTCAGAACCCCCGTCGGTGGGCAGCGGGAGCTGTGGACACTGAGGCTGAACTGAGGCTGAACTGAGGACTCACCACAGCGGAGATGTTCTCACTGTAATTTTTGTTTTGTCGTCTTGCAGGCCGATAGTGACCAGAGTTTCCAGGGCAGAGGCGCTGAAGTAAAACAGGGCGGCGAGGCAATGGTACGCTGTGTCCTGCAGGTCAGAAAGGGCCATCAGAGAGATGGGGTGCCAGTGGTGGCGTGGGCAGCTATGGTCCCAGGGGGCCCACTGACCCCACCTGTCCCTGCCTGGCCAGGCCCCTCTGTTACCCTCCGTGGCTTCCTTTTACCCCTTCCCCGCCCAACCTCCGATCCACCCCCAGCCCCCTCCTCACAAGGACTAACTAACCAGGGCTGCTCCTTGGTTTGGGAGCCAGAGTAAGGACTTTAAAGGAGGAGGGATTTTCACCTGAGATGAGATCTAGTAAGGGCTGGGAGAGGGCCTCTTGGATTGTTGGAAATCGGTTTTGGACGTGAGTTGTGTTATGTGCAGTCACGGTCCGGAGTTCAGATGTGGTCTTGGTGCCAGCGCAGAGTAAAAAGGTTAGGCCGTGTCCATTGTTTTGTTGTTCATTTTGGGGAGCAGTCTAGTGGGCTCCAGGTATAGTTAAAAGGAAAAAAGTACTAGAACGGGGCTTTGAGTAGTTGTGAATGGAGGGGTTTCTAAAGTCTAGGCTGCAGGCCTTTGGAGAGTAACAGGCCTGGCTAACGGCCCCACCCCCGTCCAGGGGAGGTCAGGGCAGGTGGCCCAGGTGTCAGTTTCCCCTCTTCAAGGCCCTCAAGACAGAATCATGCGGAAGGGAGATCACAGGCCATCCCTCTTCCCCGGCCAGGCTCCTCTCTGGTGACCCTGCGTTAGAGGCGGGGATGGGAGCGGGGCAGTGAGCACGCCTCACACTGGGCAGTGGGACCCACCCCTGGCGCCCCGGCCCCTCCCTGGAGGCGAAAGCCAGTCCTGCTGGGTGGTGGGAGAGGCCGACCGACCCCTGGCAAGTGCGGGAGGGACAGAGAGGGATGTTGGGCTGCTGGTTTCCAGGAAACGGGTGATCGCAGAGGAGAAGGCAGAGCAGCCCCTGGAGAACCAGGCAGGGACAGCGTCAGTCAGCCTCCTGCCGCGGGAGCCCTGGGCTGCTGTGGGCTGCTCGGCCTTGGAGGGCGGGCAGGAGACCCCAACAGGGCTCCTCACCCAGCACTGGGAAAGCCCGCCTCCCGGGGGAGAGCGTCCATCACTACCCCCTGCCCCAGACATGCAGGGCTGGACTCACCAGGGTGATCCAGAAATTCCAGTTCTTATGGGCACCAACAGTGTAGAGGAAAACCAGGAGAGTGGTGGCTACGAAGCAGGACACAGACACGAAGAGGACCCAGCCCTGGGCCAGGGGGACAGGCACCTGGGCCAAGAGAATGAGGATCCACACCAGCCCCTCAGAGACCTGCAGAGGGAGGGAGAGAAGGGGTGACGGCCAGACCAGGAGAGCCCAGGCCCAGAGGTTACGCTGGGGAGCTGGGGCTCTTCACAAATATTAACTCCGTTAATCCTCATACTGAACCATTTGTGAGATGGGCAAACTGAGTCATATACAAGGTAAAAATTTGTTAGCACTAGAAAGGATTTATGCCATCCTTTCTAGAGCTAGTTCTGAGGTTATATCCTTCCTAATTTCTGGATGGCAGAAAGCAAAGAGGAACTAAAGAGCCTCTTGATGAAGGTAAAAGAGGAGAGTGAAAAAGCTGGCTTAAAACTCAACATTCAAAACACTAAGATCATGGCATCCGGTCCCATCACTTCATGGCAAATAGATGGGGAAACAGTGGAAACTGTTGTAGATTTTGTTTTCTTGGGCTCCAAAATCCCGTGACTGCAGCCATGAAATCTTTTAAAAGATGCTTGCTCCTTGGAAGAAAAATTATGACAAACTTGGACAGTGTATTAGAAAGCAGAGACATCACTTTGCTGACAAAGGCCCATATAGTCAAAGCTATGGTTTTCCCAGTCATCATGTACAGATGTGAGAGCTGGACCATAAAGAAGGCTGAGTGCCAAACACTTGATACTTTTGAATTGTGGTTCTGGAGAATACTCTTGAGAATCTCTTGGACTGCCAGGAGATCAAACCAGTCAATCCTAAAGGAAGTCAACCCTGAATACTCATTGGAACCGAACTGATGCTGAAGCTCCAATATTTTAGCTACTTGATGCAAAGAGCCAACTCATTGGAAAAGACCCTGATGCTGGAAAGATTGAAGGCAGGAGGAGAAGGGGATGACAGAGGATGAGGTGGTTGGATGGCATCATTGACTCAATGGACGTGAGTGTGAGCAAACTCTGAGAGATGGTGAAGGACAGGGAAACCTGGTGTGCTGTACTCAATGGGGTCACAGAATCGGACATGACTGAGCAACTGAATAACAGCAAGTATTTTTGATATAAAAATATCCTTTCTTTTATAAAATGGTAGTGACTAGTTGATCCTTTTGGTCTTTACTTTGCAAAATGAATTAGCTACACTATGCTACTAGCATTAAAAAAAGTTGGCCCTTAAATGACCAAGTCCAGGAAGCACTCTATCTACTGGAGGCGTGGCAGGAGTGGGAAGGACCCAAGAGGGCCTGGTCTTGGATGACCTAGGGCAGGCATGAAAAATTACTCTTTTCCTTGTCATTATCCAGAAGACACTCTGCTTGGTGTCCTCAGGGTCAGGGAGCTCCAGGAGCGTAAGGACAAACGTAGAGGTCATGACCTCAGATCCACAAAACCAAGGGCTTGTAGACAGGCTTGCCCTCATTTGGAAGGACCCTCTTCCCTCCCTGTGCCCACTGGCTTTACCCAGCAGGATACAGAGGAATAAGGAGGTTTCATGAAAAATATGAATGTCAGCCATAAGAGACAAAAAAAAATCCTTGGATGCTTAGATTAGACAGGAGTGAGTTCTGTGCAAGAAAAATAGGAGATGAGATGGGAGGCACCCAGGGGGCCGGCAGCGTGGTGAGCTCACAGCAGTGCGCCTGCAGCAGTGAGCAGAGCGCCTCAGCCAACGGCGCTGCTCTACAGGGCCCCAGGCTCTCTCTTTGGGAAGGGTGTGGGTGTCAGTTTTACCCTTCTGCCCTTGCGGTCGAGGATTCTCTTCTGATTCATACACCTCGGCCAGGTAGGAGATAAACGCCAGTCCCTTCCCTGTGGACGCATGCTGAGAACTAGTATCTCAGAGAGCCCCGTGTGTGTGTGCCAGGGACATGGGCAGTGTCGTACATCAGGCAGGGAACAGACCCCAGGACTGGCCTGCAGTACAGGAAAGGGTGCTCTCAGAGTGGGCTTCCAGGTCAGCGGGGTATGAAGGACTTAGCCGCACCGGCACCCACAGTGGGGCACTGTGAACGGCGACCACTGAGGGCTGGTCTGTCTTAGGGAAGAGTCCTAAGACGTAAGAGCTGGTTGGGTGGCCCCCTTCTGGCCAGGTCCCTCGATCCACGGTGTCTGGCTTATCAGCAGGCAGCTGGAGGGCACGATGGAGGCTCTGGGAGATTGGGGACAAGGTTTAATGCCAGCCGGTGCCCTCGCCCTGAAACAGTGCCCTGCCAGACAGTGATAAATTGACATGACAAGAGGCCCAGTGGTAACTGCTCCTATGCTTTCTGGCAGATATAGCAATTTGCTATTAATACATGCTCAGAATTCACAGAGCTTTCCCCAGGGTCCTGGCACCATGCTGGTGCCACCCTGAAGGCACAAGACAGGGGCGGGCAGCCACAGCATCCTCTTCTCCTTGGTCACCACCCCTGGTCAGGCTGGCCAGAGTGGCTCCTGGCAGAGGACATGCCCACTTCTGCCCTCCATTTCCCCTCTTTGGGGAGAAGAGTCTTTGGGACGCCCTTATTGAGATAGGTTATCTGTGTGGTACTCGACCCAGAGACAAGTTGAATGTTCCCTCAACAGCCTCACCCACCCCCAAATCTACTCAGCGTCCTGCCTGAGAAGGGCATCTAAAGAAAATGTGGTGTGGATCATCCTTACTGCCCCTGCCCCCTCCCCACTTGCTCCCTTTCAGCACACACTAGCCAGGTGATCTCAGACCATGCATTTGAGGCATTAATAAATTAATAATTGCACCTGATTGCTACTGAGCAGTAACTGTGTGCATCACTTGTCTTAAGAGCTTTGTGTATATGACATTCACTTATTCCTCACAGCATCCCAAGGTATATATTGTCATGTCCCCATTTTATTGATGCAAAAACTGAGGCACAGTTGCCTGCTCACATCCCCACAGCTGCTGAGTGCCAGCCAGCCTGTCGAGGCTGGCTGTGGAGCCAGGTCACACACCTCTGCGTGTGTGTGACATTTACACAAGGTGACACAAGGTTCACCATGACATTGCCCTGGTATGTAGGGTCGGCTTTAGAAATGGCCAGGAGAAGAGTCACAGTGGTGGAGAGGAGACTGCCCCATGAGCCTTGCTCCTGCTGCCAGCTGTCCTTCGGCCCTGGGGCTGGTGAACTGCAGAGGAAGTGCCCCTTCCCCCATCCTCCCCCAGTTCAGCATGCTCTGTTCTGTGACCCCACTTCTGGCACCAGCTGCGTGGTGTGTGTGGCTCAGAGAGACAGGCTTACACCACCCGGTCATGCCTGTCTCCCTCTTCCTGTGACGGCCCTGCAGCCTTCAGAGGTCAGGAGCTCCAGGGTAGGGGTGCAGGCCCGGGGAGAGCTGCCATTCCCCATCCGAAATACTACTCTTCCCTGCTACTGGGCAGTTTCCTGGTCTTGCAGGGGGAGTGGCGTCCACCCTGCTGACCTGGAGGCTGAAGGTCTGGGATCTGCAACTCCCAGGCTATTGGGAAGTCAGGTTTGGAATATGGACTGGGAGTAAGCAACAACTCATTGGACCACATATTTAAAAACTGATTAAGCCTTTCACATCCGTTGGACTAGCAGAAAATTACAAAGTCTGACTCTACCAAGTGAGGCAATGAGGCAAGGTCTGGGAACAATGGAGACTTTGATAAGCTGCTGGTGGGAGTCAGGAAGGTTACACAATATGGGAACCTTCTTTCTAAAAGAATGCAAAGCAAACCAGAGTCTTGCAAACAGTCTGCAGTCTGCGCAAGCAGGGGTCCTGAGCTTAATTAATATTTATTAGCTTCTTGGTAACTCCGCTCCTGGGCTGTGGAAGGGGGAATAACCCTTTTGGACACCGATGTGCTAACATTTGGGAATAGGAGGACATGCAACCCCTATGACCCAGTGTATGTGTTCCTGAAAGAAATTCCCAACATCCAAGAATGTTCTTTGGCCGTGCCGTGTGCAGTATCAAAATGAAGCAGTTGGAAATTGCCCAAACGCCCATCAACAGAAGATGCGTAAAGAGTGTCAACATGTACGAACCTCAGAACAAGGCTGCATGAAAAGCCTGTTGCAGAAGGATATGTACAGGGCGTGAGAAAACATAAAACCACACCACGTGTAGTCATAGGGAGTTAGGGGTGCAGTCAAGTTTTAACCTTGAACACACATTTAGCTTAGGGGTGGTTCTGTAGCTGGAAGAAGAGACAGTAATAAGCAGAGTATCCAGGGGGCTTAGATGTCATCTAAAAGTTCTATTTCCTTAATACTGAGTGGAACATTAAGATTTGACAAAACAGTGATAAGTACAAGGGTATTCATTAAAGTATTATATATACTGTAGTGCTAGTCACTCGATTGTGTCCAGCTCTTTGCAGCCCCACGGACTGTAGCCCGCCAGGCTTCTCTTTCCATGGAATTCTCCAGGCAAGAATACTGGAGTGGGTTACCATTTCCTTCTCCAAAAATATTATATATACTTTTCTATAATGTTTGAAATAGTTCTTAATTTTTAAGAAGCTGAAGTGGAGGGGTTTCCCTGGTGGCTCAGTGGTAAAGAACCCACCTGCCAATACAGGAGAGGCCGGTTTGATCCCTGGTCTGGGAAGATGCCTCGTGGCTCGGAGCACTTAAGTCTGTGGGCCACTACTGAGCCTGTGCTCTGGAGCCCGCGCAGATGAGGCCCACATGCCCTCGAGCCTGTGCGCGGCGAGAAGAGGAGGCGCCCAAACACCACAGTGGGAGTCAGCCCACTCCCATAACTAGAGAGGAGCCCGCACAGCAGCGACGGCCCAGCACAGCCCAAATAAATAAATTATTCTTATTATTATTTTTAGATTCACTTTTTATTTATTTATTTTTGGAGGCTAATTACTTTACAATATTGTATTGGTTTTGCTGTACATTGACATGAATCTGCCATGGGTGTACATGTGTTCTCCATCCTGAGCCCCCCTCCCACCTCCCTCCCCATCCCATCCCTCTGGGTCATCCCAGTGCACCAGAGCCGAGCACCCTGTCTCATGCATCGAACCTGGAAAAAACAAACTGACGTGGAATTGGCACAACAGGAAATGAACCATTTCACCTTGACCAGTTTGGTGGTATTTAATACATTCATGATGCTGTGCAGTCCGCCACCTCTAACTCCAAAACATTTTATCACCCCAAAAGGAAGCACCATGCCCATTAAACTGCTCCCCATTTCCCTCTCGTCTCAGGCCCTGGTAAACCACTGATTTGTGTTCTGTGTCTATAGCTTTATCTATTCTGTACCTTTCATATAAATGGGATCCTGCACCATGTGACCTTTTGTGTTGGTTTCTCAGCATGGCGGTTTCAGATTTATTAACTCTACAGTAAGGAAATGGCAACCCACTCCAGTATTCTTGCCTGGAGAATCCCATGGACGGAGGAGCCTGGTGGGCTACAGTCCACGGGGTCGCAAAGAGTCGGACACGACCGAGCGACTTCACTTCACAGTATGGATCGGTGCTTCATTCCTTCCTAAGGCCGAGTAATATTCCATTGCCTAGAATGTCACAGTTTCTTTATTAATTCACCCGCTGATGGGACATCTGGGCTATTCCCATCTGTTCATTATTGTGAATGGAGCTGCTATAAACATGCATGTTTATGAACCTATTCAGGTCTCTGTATTCAATTCTTTCGGTCATAAACCTAGGTTTGGACTTGCTGGGTCATGTGGTGATTATTATTATGTTTTTAAAATTTTAATTAAAAATTTTAATTTTACATTGGAGGATGGATGATTAACAAAGTTGTGTTCATTTCGAGTGTGCAGCAAAGTGATTCATCTATACATATACACGCACCTATTCTTTTTCAAATTCTTTTCCAATTTAGGTTATTAAATAATATTGAGCAGAGTTCCCTGTACAAGGACCTATACAGTAGGTCCTTGTTGGTTATCTATTTAAAATATAGCAGTGTGTACATGTCCATCCCAAACTTCCAATCTATCCCTGCCCCCACCCTTCCCCCGGGGTAGCCATTTATTCTCTGTGGGTCTGTTTCTGTTATAAATAAGTTCATTTGTATACTTTTTAAAAGATTTGCACATAAGCAATATCATGTGATATCTGACTTATTTCACTTTGTATGGTCATCTCCAGGCCCACTGATGTTGCTGCAGCTGGCATTATTTCATTCTTTTAAATGGCTGAGTAATATGCCATTGCATGTATGTGCCTCATCTTCTTCATCTATTCATCTGTCAATGGACTTTTAGATTGCTTTCGTTTCTTGGCTATTTTAAACTGTGCTGCAAAGAACACTGAGGCGGACATTTCCTTTCAGACCATGTTTTTCTCCAGATATACGCCCAGGAGTGGGATTGCAGTATCATATGGTAGCTTTATTTTAGTTTTTTAAGGAACCTCCATACTACTGTTCTCTATAGAGGTTGTACCAATTTACATTTGTACCAACAGTGCGGGAGGTATTTCCTTCTCTCCACACCCTCTCCATTATTGTCGTAGATTTTTGTGATGATGGCTGGTAATTATTTCTGAGGAATTACCAAACTGGGTTTCATAGCAGGTGAACAAATTTACATTCCCACCAGCAATGTCTGAGGGTCCCAATTTCTCCACATCCTAGCCAGTACGTATTTTCCAGTTTTTTGATAACAGTAGTCCTAATTTCATGTGGAGTAGTAGCTCATTGTGCTTTTAAAATATTTTACTCATTTATTTTATTTTCATTGCTGTGCAAGCTTTTCTCTAGTTGTGGGAGCGGGGCTCCTCTCCAGCTGCAGTGCGCAGCCTTCTCTTGGCAGTGCTTTCTCTCGCTGAGGAGCGCAGGCTCCAGGGCCTGCAGGCTCAGTAGCTGTCGCACAACGGGTCAGTAGTCACTGTGGCTTTGATTTCATTTTCCTAATGATTGATGATGATGGGTATCTTTTCACGTGCTTATTGACCATTTGCATGTCTTCTTTGGAGTACTGTGTATTCAAGTCCTTTGTCCATCTTCTTAACGGGGTTGTATATGTTTTGTTGTTGAAACAGTTCATAATTTAAAAAAAACATAAACAACCCTCCCAGATTGGCCAGGTCCTTCTTAGGCCCTTTAGTTCTCTACTCTTTCCACACATCAAAACACATACAGCTTTGTATGTGTACCACTTGTACAGACAAAAATATAAAGAACGGCCATCTGCTTTCTTTTCTGCCCTCCCAGGCACCCTATGAGCCCACCCCCAATTCAAGGAGGAAGTAAAAAATTTGGGATGACACTGAGGCATCAGGGCCCTCTAGAAGTGGGAGGGGTGTGATCCTGAAAGCAGGAGTTGATGGGGAAGAGAAAAAAATTACTTCTAAGACAGGTGTGAGAGAAGTATTTGGGGCAAAGGAGACATTTTTCTTAGAAGCCGCTACTATCTGCAGGCATCAAAATGATGCATTTCAGGTAGTCCATAGAGCTGAGATTTCCTACACCTGGTTGTCTACTTTTGTTGATTTAGGGGGATACTCCTCATCACCTAGGACTCCCCCCAGCAGGCTGGGCTCATCCTTCACTCTGGCACTCCATCCACTAAGCTGTGATGACAAAGGAGGCAGAGGGCGCTGGGAGGCTGTCCCTTCTGTGATACCAGGATCCTCCTACCCCCAGCACACACACTTGCTGCCACCTGAGCCAGACCTTGTCTGCGCAAGAGGAGGAGGGTGCACCGGAGTCTTCTGCATAAAGCCCAACTAACACACTCTCTCCTGACTCTTGTTATAATGCTCCCCAAACAGTTACAAAGGCAGAGCAAGCCGCTCATCAGGGCAACCTACAAGACACTAGTAAGTCCTTTTGTTGCTTAAAAATTCTCTCTGCCCCGCCGCACCTCACCTTTAGCCAGCGTCTCTTTCGGTCACAAAACTTGCCTTTGTAAATACAGTAGGCTCTGAAGGAACCACCCATTCGCTACTTATTCCCTGGTCTTAGGTTCTACAGGATCATTTCCAGAAACCTTGAGCAAGCACAGGCTCAGTGCTGACTGGAAGCAGAGATGAGTGGTCTGGGAAGGAACATTCTAGTGGATGCCAGTCCTTTCCACTCTGGGCCTGAGTGTCCCCACCTACAAATGGTGTGGCTGGCTAGCTCCAGAGGTGTCCAGGGCTTCTCCTAGATGTCAGCTCCTCCACAGGGGTGTGACCAGGCTACCTTGACCCCTTCTGCCATCTCCCCCAACCCTCCAGGGAAGACAGAACCTGCTTCCTTTGCTGTTCACATCTCCTTGACAATCAGGAGACAAGAAGCTGGGGTCCCATTTCTAAACAGGTTTGGACGTTTTCTTTTCCAACGGACTCTCCAGGCGGCCATTTCTGCGGTGGGGTTGCAGGGAAATGAGACTCGAGGCTTCTGGCGTTAAAGCCTCAGAAGGAATACAGCCTGCCTGCCATCCCTCCACCGCCTTTAGGCGAGGCCCTGGGAAGTTTAGGCTGGGTCCCACAGGGAGCACTTCACAGGAGCCCAGAGGAAGAAGTGCTTTCTGTTAGGTAAAAGAGGACCAGGTACACCAAAAAATGTCTAACGGGCTTTAATGGCGAAGCGCTCCCGGGTGGGGTTCCCGGACCGAACGGGGCAGGTCGAGGGAATCCGCGCCGAACCGCGTTGGGAGTTTGTTTATATATGCACGTCGCGAGGGATGGCTGTGTTAGCGGATGGGAGTTTGGATAGGCTGCTGGTTTGCAGCGTCGCGAGCTGATAGGTTTCTCTATGCGGCTGAGGCGGGCGGCTTATGCAGCTGAGGCGGCGCGGTTCATGCAGCTGGGGGCGAGGCGGCTTTAGCTGGCGGAGTGTGCTGTCCTTGGTCCCTGGCATCTGGGAGGCGCCCTCCGTTAGGGACTTCCCCCGCGGCTGGGGAGAGGAGGGGCGGCCCATCATGGCCCCCGGGGTCCGACCTTACACTTTCCCGCAGCCTCGGCTTGAGGCTGTGCGGCTCCAGCGTAAGGAGGGACCAACTGCAGGGGGAGGAGTCCTTGGATGCTCAAGGTCACCCGGCTCTCGCAGGCCCCTCTCCCTCCCTCCATCCCTCACACGGGGCACTGTGGCGAGCAAACGATGGCCGGTTTTATCATTTCCAGATTGCCAAAATTCCGTTCACTTGCCAGAAACGTCCAAGAGAAAATAATCCGGATCCGGTTTCTCCTCCAACACCAACCCTATCTCCACACCTCTTTTGGTAATACTTAATCTTTCTTATGCCGATTTTTCTATTTTTTAAACAAATTCCTAACCATGGAGAGAGCTGGGCGCCTCTACAAGGACGTCGATTGCCAAGAAGCCCATGGGAGGCAAGTTGGGAGCGCAGCTTTGGTACCGGCGCGCTCCCGGTGGACCCGGGCCAGCTTCCGACCACTGAGCCGAGTGAGTTTGGTTTCTCCACCTAAGACGGTCTCCCCGTCGTCGTGGGCTAGAAGGGGCCAGAAGACTGCGTGTGGCGGTGGGGAAGAGACAGTCCTCACTCTCCTTCTCTACCCGACCCAGTGCTCCCGGACCAGGGCCGCTCCGGGACGGGCGGGAGGGGAGAGCGCGCGCGGCACTGCCCACCCCATCCCGTCCCAGCCCGCCCTCCCTGATCCTCCGCGACTCACAAACTCGAAGATGAAGAGCAGGTCGGGGAAGGTGGTGAAGACCGCGGAACCCCTGGGCAGCCTGCGACCGCCCGAAGCCGTTCCGGTGGCTATGCAGGCGCGCGGGTGTCCGCCTCGGAATCAGAGGCGCACGTCTCTGGCTCCGCGCTGACCGAGCACTTGCTCCGGGAACCGGGTGCACCCGCGAGGGTTGAGGCCTGGATTTCGGGGTCAAGGAAAGAGGAACCCCAGGCCGCTGCTGGCGGGGCCCTGCTACCGCCCTAGACCGTCGGGGTTCGCCTTGAACCACCCGGGAGTAGGGGCGGGGACTTGGCTTCTGCGTCCCAGGTCTGCGCTCCACCTCCAAACCCGAGCTTAACAAAACCACTTCGACTAGGCGCTTCTCACACTTTGGGTCTTAGCAAGCGATTGGTCACCATCCCTTAAGAATGATCTCTGTCAAAAACCAGCACTCAGAACTCCTTGTCTTCGCACTCCTGCGGTCACCATTGCTCCAGCTGTTCTCAAGGTGGACTTCTTTGGTCTTTCTGCTGCGTGAGTTAGTATCTGTGACCTCTGGTTCCAGGCTCCAGGAAGCGCCAGTTCCCAGTCCTGCCCACAGCTGCAGGGACGGTGCTGAGACTCGCTGTGGCTTCCCATCCCCTTTCCCTGAGCCCCAGGAGCCAGCACTGAGAACCCTGCCCCGTGGTCCCTGCACTCCGCGCTGGAGCTGCTGGGCCATGGATTAAGGGCAGTCACTGCGGCCTTGAACTTTGGAGCGGGGAGGGAGCCAGCACTGCCCAGTGCTTGCTAAGTGCCTAGCACCCCGTAGGTTCTTTGTTCACATGGCCTCATTTGATGCTGGGAGGAGAGTGCAGGGAGACCCAAGAGCACCCACCAGCCCAGCCTGGCTTGGGCTTGGGGTCCAGGGAGCTTGTGGAGGAAGGGACCCTTGAGGAGTGAGCAGTGGTTACCTGGAGGGAGGAGGCAGCCTTCCCTGCAGAGAAGCAGCAGGCACTGGAGGATGGTCAGGCCCTGCTCCTCATGCTGGGAAGCTGCCGGATAGATATGGGAATCCTTGAGGGGGTTGGGGGAGCAGGGGGAAGAGCTGAGACATTCAGGGCAGAGGGAAAAAGGCACAGACGGGTTCTGCGAGAGGACAGGGAGGAGAGCCTGAGCAAGAAGGGGGCAAGGAGCGCCTGGAGAGTCTTGGAAGCTGGAAAGGCTCTGATCTCTGTGGGGACAAGAGTGGCTCCTGGGGCAGAGCTGGAAAGGCCAAAGGCAGGCTGGGCTCAGGAGGAAAGAGGCAAAATTGTGTATATGTTATTGTTGTTCAGCCGCTAAGTTGTATCCAACTCTTTGCGACTCCAGGGACTGCAGCACGCCAGGCCTCCCTGTCCCTCACCATCTCCCAGAGATTGCCAAGTTCTTGTCCATTGAATAGGTGATGCTATCCAACCATCTCATCTTCTGTTGCTCTCTTGTATATGTTAATGAGCCTCATCATAGAATCAGAACTTTAAAAATTGGTGTTAGTTGCCTCGAAGACAAACCTGCTAAAAAACACAGGCCATGGTGGTTTGAATTCTGGATGTAGAAAAAGAAAAACTCAAGAGTTTTTTCCTCTTCTCATTTAAGATTGAAAATACTTCCCCTTCTTTTGTGTTTTTAAAGTAACTACGTCAAACTAAATAGTATAAAGCATATCTCAACTTAGTCTTGTCCCCCCATTCAGCCCTGAGACTAATCTGACTCAACCTCCCTGTCCCAAAGAGGGGTGGGAGCCTGTAGCTCTGCAGCAGAATTTGCCACCTGCCCAGCAAGTTGCACCTGGAATCTGACCCAAGTCAAAGGCTGATCTGAGCTTACTAGGAAGCGCTAGTGGTAAAGAACCCTCCTGCCAGGGCAGGAGACAAGGAGATGAAGATTCGATTCCTGGGTTGGAAAGTTCCTCTAGAGAAGTGGCAACCCACTCCAGTATTCTTGCCTGGGAAATCCCATGGCCAGAGGGGCTTGGTGGACTATAGTCCATAGGGTTGCAAAGGGTGGGACTGAAGTGACTAAAGCGACTTAGCACCCAATGCTTGGAGCACCATGCACCCAAAGGATGATCTGTGTACATCCCCGCTGCCTCACTTTGAACTCTTAAAAGGGGTCCTCATGGCCTTGCAATCCTAGGGAAGGAAACAGTTTCAAAAAGGAACTAGAATTTTCATCAGCAAATAAAATCTCTCAGCCCAGGAGAAACCCATCCTTGGTGGAATCGTTCCTCCGTGGATCACCCCATTGTACATACAGTCCTGCTGTGGACGTTCCACCCTTGGGTGGCCTCCTGGGACTGTGGGGTGAATGAGGCTGTTCAGCTCAGAAGTAGGTATAGAGGCAGCAGCCTCTTTGGGCTCAGTCTGGGGTCAGCCGTGGTCACTGGGGTTCTGAGCAGCTGCCTTCAGCCCAGAAGGTTCTATTTCTCCCCCATGAAAAGCTCAGGCCTCGGGTCCAGCATCTCCTGCTCAGAGGGCCTGGGTTCTCTCCCCCTCTGCAAACCTGCATCCAGCTAGTGTCTGAATCCTGGCCCATGGAGGTGGTGAGGGCAAGGGTGACCACCCTCCCCTCTCCTAACCCCTGGGCTCCCCACCCGCATGTTCTCACTCTTTTCCTGTGCCACCCCTCCCATCTGCAGGAGCCCCTCCCTGCCCCGAGGCCCCTCCTCCAAACCAGCCCAGGCCCAGGCCGGTCACAGTGTCTCTGTCCCGCGCTGGACCTCGCTTGTAGTTCATTGGAGAGCTTTGCATCTGTCTTCCCATGACACTGTGCGGGAGTGTGCGCGCCTAGTTGTGCAAACAATGAATGACCCTTTTTGCTCAGGTAATTCCCTGGGCTCACTATTTTACATACGTTCTCTCATTAATTGCTCTACAACTCTGCTTGGAACACAATTTTTTAATTGTGGTAAAATACACGTAATGTAACACGTGTATTACACCGTGTTCGCACTTTCACGTGTACAGCTCAGTGCGGCCCATTCACGTTGTTTGCAGCCGTCAGCACCATCCGTCCCTGTACTCTCTTCCTCTTGGGAAACTGCATTTTCTTACCTCCTAAGCAATAAATCCCCATCCTCTCCCCTCAGTCCTGGCATTCACTGTTGTACTTACTGTTTCTAACTTTGATTTTTCTAAGTACGTCTTACAAGTTGAATCAGGCAATATTTATCCCTGTCCATTGGACTTATGTCCCTTTGCGTAATGTCCTTTAGGTTCATTTTTTGCTATTACTTGTATCAGAATTTGCTTCCTTTTTAAGACAGTAATATTTCATCGTAACCGCCTTTTCCTTGCCTGCTTATCTTTAGACTGAGACTTCAGTTGTGCTTGAATAGTGCTGCTACAAACGTGGGTGTACAAATATTTCTGTGAGACCCTGATTTCAGTTCTCTTAGGAACAGACCAAGAAGTCAACTTGCTAGGTTGTATGGTCATTCTCATTTTAATTGTTTCAAGAACCCACCATATTGTTTTCCATCGCAGCTGAACTATTTTACAACCCCATCTACAATGTGTAAGGGTTTCAATTTCTCCACATCTTTGCCAACACTTTATTTTCTGCTTTTTAAAATATTAGCCATTCTAATGGATGTGAGGTGCTCTCTTTTCATAATTTTCATTTGCATTTTCCTAATGAAAATTATACTGAGCATCTTTTTATGTGCTTATTAGCCCTTTACACATCTCCTTGGATAATGTCTATCCAAATCCTTTGCTCTTTTTCTTTTTTTGGCTGCACTGCGTGGTAGGTGGGATCTTAGTTCCCCAATCAGGGATCCGATCCATGCCCCCTGCAGTGGAACTGCAGAGTCTTAACCACTGGACCACCAGGGAAGTCTCTGTTCATTTTTGAATCAATTTGTTTGCTTTTTTTATAGTCAAGTTTCCACAGGCCTGTATATTTTGGATACTAATACCTAGAGAATCCCAGGGACAGAGGAGCCTGGTGGGCTGCCGTCTATGGGGTCGCACAGAGTCGGACATGACTGAAGCGACTTAGCAGCAGCAGCACCTTGTCATTTATACGATTCGCAGACATTTCCCACTGTTCTTTAGGTTGCCTTTAGACTCTGTGGATAGAGTTGCTTGATGGACAAATATGAAAAACTTTTATGAAATCCAATTTGTGTGTTTTCTCTTAATACTTGTGCCTTTGATGTCCTATCTAACACATCATTGCCAAATCCTCGTTTGATGCTTCTGGCATTTGTTTTCTTCTAAGTGACCTGCCTCTTGAGAAATCTGTATGCAGGTCAAGAAGCAACAGTTAGAACTGGACATGGAACAACAGACTGGTTCCAAATAGGAAAAGGAGTACGTCAAGGCTGTATATTGTCACCCTGCTTATTTAACTTATATGCAGAGTACATCATGAGAAACACTGGGCTAGAAGAAGCACAAGCTGGAATCAAGATTGCCAGCAGAAATATCAATAACCTCAGATATGCAGATGACACCACCCTTATGGCAGAAAGTGAAGAGGAACTCAAAACCCTCTTGATGAAAGTGAAAGTGGAGAGTGAAAAAGTTGGCTTAAAGCTCAACATTCAGAAAACGAAGATCATGGCATCTGGTCCCATCACTTCATGGCAGATAGATGGGGAAACAGTGGAAACAGTGTCAGACTTTATTTTCTTGGGCTCCAAAATCACTGCAGATGGTGATTGCAGCCATGAAATTAAAAGACGCTTACTCCTTGGAAGAAAAGTTATGACCAGCCTAGATAGCATATTCAAAAGCAGAGACATTACTTTGCCAACAAAGGTCCGTCTAGTCAAGGCTATGGTTTTTCCTGTGGTCATGTATGGATGCGAGAGTTGGACTGTGAAGAAAGCTGAGCTCTGAAGAACTGATGCTTTTGAACTGTGGTGTTGGGAGAAGACTCTTGAGAGTCCCTTGGACTGCAAGGAGATCCAACCAGTCCATCCTAAAGGAGATCAGTCCTGGGTGTTCATTGGAAGCACTGATCCTGAACCTGAATCTCCAATACTTTGGCCGCCTTATGTGAAGATTTGACTCACTGGAAAAGACCCTGATGCTGGGAGGGATTGGGGGCAGGAGGAGAAGGGGATGACAGAGGATGAGATGGCTGGATGGCATCACTGACTCGATGGACATGAGTTTGAGTGAACTCCGGGAGTTGGTGATGGACAGGGAGGCCTGGAGTGCTGTGATTCATGGGATCGCAAAGAGTTGGACATGACTGAGCAACTGAACTGAACGGAACTAAAGAGGTTTATGTTTTACATTTAGATTCAAGAATATTTAGGACACTTACCACTATGGTCCAGAAGACAAGTTTCAATCAGTATAAAAGGATTCAAGTCATACAAAGTGTATTTATGATCAAATGTTTTAAATTAGAAATCAATAATATCTGAAAAATCCAAATATTTGGAAAATATTGTAAATAGCACAAGGCTGTGAGAAAATTAAATTGGGCAAATTAGAAAATATTTGGGATTAAGTAGGCTATAAAGCTGGGCTTCCCTGGTGGCTCAGATGGTAAAGAATCTGCCTACAATGTGGGAGACCTGGGTTCAATCCCTGGGTTGGGGGATCCCCTGGAGGAGGGCATGGCAATCCACTCCAGTATTCTTGCCTGGAGAATCCCCATGGACAGAGGAGCCTGGGGAGGCTATAGAGTCAGGCACGGCTGAGTGACTCAGCATAGCACACAGCACAGACTAAAAAGCTACAGAAATTGAGATGTATGGTGTTGGCACCAATATAGGCAAATAGATCAATGGAAGAGAATAGAGTATAAAAATACATCCACCAAATGTGGTCAGTTGAGTTTCAACAAAGATATAAAGGCAATTCAGTGAAAAAAAGATATAACCAGTAGTGTTGGTATAGTTGGATCAGTTCAGTTCAGTTCGGTTGCTCAGTCGTGTCTGACTGTTTGCGACCCCATGGACTGCAGCACGCCAGGCCTCCCTGTCCATCACCAACTCCCAGAGTATGCTCAAATTCATATCCATTGAGTCAGTGATGCCATCCAACCATCTCATCCTCTGTCATCCCCTTCTTTCCCGCCTTCAATCTTTCTCAGCATCAGGGGCTTTTCAAATGAGTCAGTTCTTTGAATCAGGTGGCCATAGTATTGGAGTTTCAGCTTCAGCATCAGTCCTTCCAGTGAACATTCAGGACTCATTTCCTTTGGTCGGATTTCCTTGCATTCTAAAGGACTCTCAAGAGTATTCTCCAACACCACAGTTCAAAAGCATCAATTTTTCGGTAGTCAGCTTTCTTTATAGTCCTACTCTCACATCCATACACGATCACTGGAAAAACCATAGCCTTGACTAGATGGACCTTTGTTGGCAAAGTAATGTCTCTGCTTTTTAATATGCCGTTTAGTTGGTCATAGCTTTTCTTCCAAGGAACAAGCTTCTTTTAATTTCATGGCTGCAGTCACCCCCTAAAATAAAGTCTGTCACTGTTTTCATTGTTTCCCCATCTATTTGCCATGAAGTTATGGGACTGGATGCTATGATCTTCATTTTTGAATGCTGAGTTTTAAACCAGCTTTTTCACTCTCCTCTTTCACTTTCATCAAGGCTCTTCCCTTTCTGCCTTAAGGGTGGTGTCATCTGCATATCTGAGGTTATATATATTTCTCCCTGCACTCTTGATTCCAGCTTGTGCTTCATCCAGCCTGGCATTTCCCATGATGTACTCTGCATTTAAGTTAAATAAGCAGGGTGACAATATACAGCCTTGACGTACTTCTTTCCCAATTTGGAACTAGTCTGTTGTTAGAACCTTCCCGGTTCTAACTGTTGCTCTTTTGCCTGCATACAGGTTTCTCAGGAGGCAGGTAAGGTGGTCTGATATTCCCATCTCTTCCACACTTTGTTGTGATCCACACAGTGAAAGGCTTTGGTATAGTCAATGAAGCAGATGTTTTTCTGGAACTCTCTTGCTTTTTCGAAGATCCAACAGATGTTTGCAATTTGATCTCTGGTTCCTCTGCCTTTTCTAAATCCAGCTTGAACATCTGGAAGTTCATAGTTCACATCCTGTTGAAGCCTGGTTTGGAGAATTTTGAGCATTACTTTGCTAGCGTGTGAGATGAGTGCAATTGTGCAGTAGTTTGAACATTCTTTGGCATTGCTTTTCTTTGGGATTGGAATGAAAACTGTCCTTTTCCAGTCCTGTGACCACTGCTGAGTTTTCCAAATTTTCTGGCATATTGGGTGCAGGAGTTTCGCAGCATCATCTATTAGGATTTAAAATAGTTCAACTGGAATTCCTTTACCTCCAATAGCTTTATTAGTAGTGATGAGTCCTAAGGCCCACTTGACTTCACACTCTAGGATGTCTGGCTCTAGGTGAGTGATCACACCATTGTGGTTATCTGGGTCATGAAAATCTTTTTTGTACAGTTTTTCTGTGTATTCTTGCCACCTCTTCTTGATATCTTCTGCTTCTCTTAGGTCCAGACCATTTCTGTCCTTTATTGTGCTCATCTTTGCATGAAATGTTCCCTTGTTATCTCTAATTTTCTTGAAGAAATTGAGTCTTTCCCATTCTATTGTTTTCCTCTATTTCTTTGCACTGATCGTTGAGAAAGGCTTTCTTATGTCTCCTAGCTACTCTTCGGAATTCTGCATTCAAGTGGGTATATCTTTCCTTTTCTCCTTTGCCTTTAGCTTCTCTTCTTTTCTCAGTAAGTCTTCCTGAGACAACCATTTTGCCTTTTTGCATTTCTTTTTCTTGGGGATGGTTTTGATCACTGCCTCTTGTACAATATCATGAACCTCCATCTATAGTTCTTTAGGCATGCTGTCTATCAGCTCTAATCCCTTGAATCTATTTGTCACTTCCACTGTATAATTTTAAGGGATTTTATTTAGGTCATACCTCAATGGTCTAGTGGTTTTCCCTACTTTCTTCAATTTAAGCCTGAAGTTTGCAATAAGGAGTTCATGATCTGAGCCACAGTTAGCTCCCAGTCTTGTTTTTGCTGAATGTATAGAGCTTCTCTATCTTTGGCTGCAAATAATAAATCAACAAAAGGGTCCAAAATGCTGTACTTGGATGCAATCTCAAAAACGACAGAATGATCTGTTCGTTTCCAAGGCATCCCATTCACTATGACAATAATCCAAGTCTATGCCCCAACCAGTAATGCTGAAGACCTATAAGACCTTCTAAAACTAACACCCCCAAAAGATCCCTTTTCATCATAGGGGACTGGAATGCAAAAGGAGGAAGTCAAGAGATACCTGGAGTAACAGGCAAATTTGGCCTTGGAGTACAGAATGAAGCAGGGCAAAGGCTAACAGAGTTTTGCCCAGAGAGTGCACTGGTGAAAGCAACACCCTCTTCCAACAATAGTTGGATGTCCATATACAAAAAATGAACTTTCATTCATATTTCAAACCATATACAAAAACGAACTGAAAATATTTCCTAGACTTATTTGTAATACTCAGATCCAAAATTTGCAGATGGAAACAGAGGAACAATCTTTGTGACCATGAGTTAGGCAAAGATTTCTCAGATACAATATCAAAGACATGATCCATGAAATACTGGTAAATTAAGCTGCATCAAACTTAAGAATTTCTTCTCCTCAAAGACTCTGTTGAGGATGTGGAAAAGATAAGCCACAGGCTGGAGAAAATATTCATGAATCACTTGTTGAATAAAGGACTTGTACTCAGATACATAAAGAATTATGAAAACTTGCAATAAGAAAAGAAACAACCCCATAAAAAATGGACAAGACACAGGAACAGACACCTCACCAAAGAAGATATAGCACTGGTAAACAGGCTTGAAAAGATGTTTATTAAGAATTGTTTCGTTGCTAAGTCGACAGAATGCAACCCCATGGACTATATGGCCTACCAGATTCCTCTGTCCATGGGATTCTCCAGGCAAGAATACTAGAGTGGGTTGCTTATTTCCTTCTGCAGGGGATCTTCCCAGTCGAGGGATCGCACCCCTGTTTCCTGCATTGGTATCATTGGCAGGCAGATTCTTTACCACTGAGCCACCAGGAAAGCCCTTATCAAAAATTAGGGAAATGCAAATAAAAACCACTAAGATACCACTATGCCCCAATTAGGACATCCAAAATTAAGATTTCCTATCAAATGTTGGTGAGCATCTCAGACAACTGAAGCTGTTGTGCATTGCTGATGGGAATGCAGACTAGCACACCCACTTTGGAAGCAATTTGACAGCTTAAATGTCAAAGATACACTTACAACTTGGCCATTCTCCCTCTAGGCATGTTTTCAAGAGAAAGCAAGCCTTACCAAGACTGGAGTATAAATGTTCATAGCAGCTTTATTCATAATAGGCACAACCTGGACCGAAGCAGATATATTTCAACAGGTGAAAGTATACACGCCCTGGACTATGTCCACATGAGAATTACTGCTCAGAGATAAGCAGGATACATACCCAACATGGATGCATCTCAAAATAACCGTGTTGAGTAAAACAAGCCAGACAAGATTTATCTCATTGTATGATTCCTTTTTTGTAATAATCTATAAAGTGCAAGTTAATGTATAGTAACAAAAAGTAGATCAGTGGTTTCCTGGGGATAGGAGAGGGTGGAGGGAGGGATGACAGAAGGGTATAAGGAACTTTTGCGAACAACAGGTACGTTTATTATCTTGACTCGGTGACGGTTTCACTGTACACGCAATGTCAACATTTTCCAAAGTGTATATTTTAAACATGTGTCCTTTGTTATTGAAACGTCGTTAAAATGGTTAAAAAGTTACAGTTACGAGACCACCCTGGTAGTCCAGTGGTCAAGAATCCGGCTGCCAGTGCAGGGGATGCAGGTTTGATCCCTGGTTCGGGAAGCTTCCACATGCTGCAGAGCAACTAAGCCCTGGGCCACAACTGCTGAGCCTGAGCTCCGGAGCCCCGCTGTGCACCAAGAAAAGCCACTGCAACCAGAAGCCCGAGCACTGCAACTAGAGAAAGCCCACGGCAGCACCCACGCGCAGCAACAAAGACCGAGCTCAGACAAAACGAAATGAATAAAAATACATTTAAAAAATTATAGTTACAACCACCAGGGGGCAGGCAGAGCTCCCCCAATAGTCCCTGTTCTGTTTACGGAATGAGGGTTGTACCTGCTACCCTGTAGAAACTGATCATTCTAGTAGAAAGTATCTCTCTTCTCAAAGAAATATTGTGCAGTTGGAAATGCTTGCCCACTACACAGGTAAATCATTCCAACTTGAACTGCTAGATGTGGGATTCCTAGGAGCTATAATCCCCTACTAGGAGAAGGCAATGGCAACCCACTCCAGTACTCTTGCCTGGAAAATCCCATGGGCAGAGGAGCCTGGTAGGCGGCAGTCCGTGGGGTCGCTAGCGACTTCACTTTCACTTTTCACTTTCATGCATTGGAAAAGGCAATGGCAAACCACTCCTGTGTTCTTGCCTGGAGAATCCCAGGGATGAGGGAACCTGGTGGGCTGCCGTCTCTGGGGTCGCACAGAGTTGGACACGACTGAAGTGACTTAGCAGCAGCAGCAGCAGCAGCATCCCAGTTCAAGTTAAACATATTCCAGATTTGTGCTACAAAGACTAGTCTTGAAAGAATCCCATTTGCCTCTTTTCCTCTCATGCAGGGCTTGCAAACGGTGATAGATGGCATTGGAAATCTTCAGAAGGTTCTTTCTTTGATCAGTGATGCAAAGAGAGAGCCTATGGACTAAGGGGCAGAAAGAAAAAAACCTTTACTTGTTCAACTGATGGAAGACTCAATCCAACCTCTGCCATATGGTCAATGAAGAAGTCAGAAAAAGCCAGCTGTGTGGGCTGGGGCTGCTGTTACTTCTCAGGGTCTCTGTTTCGTCCTATCTAAAACAAGGAGATGGGGCTTCCCTGGTGGTCCAGTGGTTAAGAATTCACCTTCCAATGCTGGGGACATGGGTTCGATCTCTGGTCGGGGCACTAAGGTCCCGCCTTCCGTGGGCCACCAAAGCCCATGTGCTGCCACTGCAGAGCACACGTGCTCTGGACCGGCATGCCGCAAGTAGAGAGAAGCCTGCGCACCACAAGGAATGATCCCACATGCTGCAACGAAAACCCAGTGCAGCCAGAAATAAACAAATATGTATTTTTAAAAAAATAAGCAAAAAATTAAAAAATAAAACAAGGGGATAGACCAAGTGGCTCATTAACTGGGGCTGAGACTGCCATTCCAGGCTCATGGGGAACAGTTCCTGACACTCAGTAGGCAGAACCCCGGGTCCCTCACTCAGGAGACTGATACAGCCATGAGACCCTCACTGGAAGTCCTGCCTGAGTAAGCAGCTGTAAGTCCTGAGCTTAAGTTTCACTTTGGACAATGGTGATTTCTTAGAAAGAAAGTTGTCCCTGCCTCTGGGGGAATCTGTAGGGGCCCACACAACAGGGTGGTAGTATTTTTGTCTCATCTCATTCCTGGGGATGAGCTCAGTGTCTGGTAAACTTAGGAGTCTCTCTCTTTGGGAGCATCGCAGATATAACCAAACAATCAGGGTAAGATTTTTCATCCTACAAATGGAGCTGTTGCTATGGAAGTGGTGATGACCTCTGGTTCATAGGAGCTCAGTTACTAAGATTCATGTTAACAAATACTCTTTTTTTTAAAATATTTATCTATTTGTGGCTGTGCTGGGGGGTCGTAGCTGTGCGGGCTGCAGCGATGCAGGTTATTCTAACTGCGGTGCACAGGCTTCCCAGCGCAGCAGCGTCTCCTCTTGCAGAGTTCTAGAGCACAGGCTCAGTAGTTGTGGTGCATGGGGTTGGTTGCTCTACAGCACGTGGGATCTTCCCAGACCAGGGATCAAACGATGTCTCCTGCACTGGCAGGTGGATTCTTCACCACTGAGCCACCAGCAAACACTCAAAAGCATATCATCCTGAAGGTCAGGGAGAGAGGCCCAGTACATGTTCCGTCTGCCTCCTGAGCCAGGTCTGGGACACGTCTTCTGGGCAGCTACCGGAGAGCATCGTGGGTGAGGGGGATTGCCATCCCTACAGCCAGGGTCATTCCTTGAAGCCCACGAGCCATGTTCTCTGTGGCCCTCAGGAAACCCGTGTGTGTCCTTTTAAAGGGGACTTTAACCTCAGGCCCTCTGCCAATGCTGGGACCACAGCAGTCCTCAGAAGAGACCCCCACAGCCGCACCCCTTCCTGAAGTCCCGCTTGGTGACGTGCTCTCCGGCCATCTGCAGTCTCTTCCTTCCTGAACCTGTCCTGCCCTTTCCAGAGGCCCCATGGGGATGTGAGTAGCACTCCCCTTCTGAGTCCCAAGCTGTTAGTGGGGAGCAAGACTTCTCTCCAACCTCCAGCTGTCCTCACCCACCACCCTGGGGGTTTTATTTCTGTTTACTCCAAGCCCACCAGCTGTGAGCAGACTTCCAAGAGCCCTCACCCTCTGCTCCTAGGGTTGGCGAGAGCCTCTCTCCTACCCAGAGCCTTCTTGGTAGCCCTCCCTGGCAGCTTCTGCCCAAAGCTGGTGGCCTCCTACAAAGCAAGAAACCACTCCCAACACTGGGTCCCATCCCGTCTCTCCTTCCCTTCTACTGAGCTAAAAAGAACCTGAGGGCATTCCTGTTATTAAGCTGTACAGCAAGAAGGCAGCTTCCAAAGAAACTGCTCCAAAGTACTAGAGCAAGAATGAGTATTTCAGGATTTGGAAATGGATATACTCTGAGACCAAACTTCTGAGAGTGGACACAAGAGCAGCGATCTGAGCTTGTGTCATGCCAGCTTCAGCAAAACAGAGCACTGGTTGGCAGGGGCGAGGACAACAAGGCCTGAGGTTCCCTTGAGAAGGTCGGAGGGATGGTTTTTCAGAAGCTCAGCAGGACAAACAGGATTTCCCAGCTGGAGCAAATGGGCTTGGGGGAAAAGCCGTGAGAACAGGGTAGAGATTCAAGACAGTTCAGGAGGGACTTTCCGGGTGGTCCAGTGGTTAAGACTCTGTGCTCCCAATGTTGGGGGCTGTGGTTCAATCCCTGGTCAGGGAACTAGATACCACAGGCTGCAACTAAGCGTTTGCATGCTGCAACTAATGATCCCGTGTGTGTGTGTTCAGCCACTTAGTTGTGTCCAACTCTGGGACTCTATGGGCTGTAGCCCACCAGTCTCCCCTGTTCACGGGATTTCCAGGCAAGAATACTGGAGCGGGTTGCCAATTCCTACTCCAGAGGCTCTTCCTGACCCAGGGGTCAAATCCAGGTCTCTTTCGTCTCCTGCACTGGCAGGCGGGTTCTTTACCACTGGGTCACCTGGGAAGCCCAGTGATCCCGTGCTCAGTCGCTCAGTCGTGCCTGACTCTTTGTGACCCCTGGACTTCAGTCTGCCAGGCTCCTCTGTCTGTGGAATTCTCCAGGCAACAATACTGAAGTGGGTTGCCAAATGATCCCATATGCCTCAACAGAGTTGGAAGATCCTGCGTGCCACAACCTAGATCCAGCATAGCCAAGTAAGTGAATAAATAAATATGTATTTTTGAAAAAAGACAGTTCAGGAAAATACAGTTTTTTACTTACACATATGTGTGCAAACATACACACACACACACACACACACACACACACACACTCACACTGCTGCCTACTCTCAAATGGCAGCATTGTCCGGGCTTCTGTTTCCTGGGACTCATAGGAACAAAGCCTGCCCTCCCCTCAGCAGGAAGCCACGTGGGACTTCCAGTGGCCAGGACATGTGATGTGAGCCTGGGAGTCTACACTCACTAGGTCTCTCCGAATTCACTGCTCAGTCACACCTAGAGAGGGGCCTTGAGTTTGCTCTGCAGTGAGGGCTTGTTCCGGTGTATTGGGGCCTTACAGCAGGCTGAGGCTGCTAGTGCCCAGAAGCTGGGTGTGCTGAGCAACCCTTAAGAATCAGCCTCAGTGGGGTGGGGAGGCATCCACTTGGATGGCCGCCAGGTTGCCTCCCTCTCCTGCATGGGTCAAATGGCTCCCTCCCTTCCGAAGCCTCCCTTCCTATGAAGCCCTCACTGTCACAGACTGGTGTGGCTCAAATCCTTGATGGCATCTGGCCAGTGGGTCACCCCAGTGGGGCGGAGCTGGGGGGATGGTTGCTGGCCACACAGCTGCTCCTTAACTCAAAGGCCATTGCTGATTCTGGGGAGATCCTCTCCCCTTGAATCCCCAGCCTTTCCATGGATGAAGATCTCTATTTAGAATCTGGAAAATAAAAAATAAAAACCATATACTGGCTCCTTCCCCAAGATATATCTAAGAGTAGATGCAGTTCTAATGATTGCTGATAGAGAAAATTAAAACCAACAGAAAGCTGCTCTGAATTTGGTTACGTTTTTAAATGACGCTTGTTAGCATCACAAACACATCTACACATAACTGAAAAAAAGCGCTGAAGGGCATGTAGGAGCTTGAATTACAGATGATGCTCAGATCCAGTCCCCAGGGTGAGGGCCATAGGTTTATAAAATCAGAAAGTCCTCCAGCTCTCTAGGAGGGCTGGACTTGGCAGTGTGCATGTGCGTGTGCACACGCGCGTGCACAAACACACACACACACACACACACACACACATTCCTGCTTCACTCCGGCTAGAGCTGGCCCTAGAGGATCGGGCTGTAAGGTGTCCAGGCGATCTCTTGAGACCCTCCGTGAAACTCTAGGTTTCAGTGATAACGATGCTGAGACCAGGGCCTTCCAAAAAGGATGTGAGATATATGTATACACAAACACCCACAATAGAATATTACTCAGCCATAAAAAGAAATGAAGTCATGCTATTTGCAGCAACATGGATGACCTTTCGAGATTATCATATTAAGTCAAGTAAATCAGACAGAGAAAGACAAATATCATATGGCATCATTTATATGTGGGAGCTAAACGAATGATATAAGTGAACGTATTTACAAAACAGAAGTAGACTTACAGACATAGAAAACAAATGTATGGTTATCAGAGAGGATAGCATAGGGTAAGGGGTAGATAAATTAAGAGTTTTCTTAACATATACACACTACTATGTATAAAGTAGGTAAACAACAAGGACCAATTGTCTAGCACAGGGAACTATATTCAGTGTCTTATAATAACCTATAATGGAAAAGAATCTGAAAAAGTATATATTGGGTTAGCCAAATAGTTCAAGTTTGTTCGGGTATTTTGTAACATCTTATGGAAAAACCTGAACAAACTTTTTGCCCAACTCCACATATATACACATATACAAACACATATATATGTCTATACTCACACAAATGCATATATAACTGAATCACTTTGCTGTACACCTGAAGCTAACACGACATTGTAAATTAACTGTACTTCACTCAAAAGTGGTTAGAAAATGAACCTCACCAGTGGTGCAGTGGATAAGAATCCACCTGCCAATGCAGGAGACAGGGGTTTGATTCCTGGTCTGGGAAGATACCTCATGTCACCGAGAAACTAAGCGTGAGCCTGTGCTCTAGAGCCTGAGAGCCACAACTACTGAGCCCACATTCTGCAGCTACTGAAGTCTGCGTGCCCTAGAGCCTGTGCTCTGCAGCAAGAGAAGCCATCACAAGGAGAAGCCCGAACACCACCATGAAGAGCAGCCCCACTCTCTGCTACTAGAGAAAGCCCGCACGCAGCATTGGAGACCCAGTGCAACTAAAAATAACATTTTTAAAATGGTTTAAAAATGATAATAACACTCTAATCAGCTTCTTAAAAGTACAGATTCTTGTATCAACCTTGGGGCAAATGGATGAGAATCTCCAGGGCTTGGGCCCAGGACTGTATTTCTTTAAAGCTTCCCAAGTCTGGGCAACACACAAAAAGACAACTCTATCAACCCCATATATGCATCCAAAGAAAAATCCCAAATAAATTATGGCTTACATAAGGAACACTACAGCATTAGTATGTTGGCTCCTGCTGGAATTATTCCTCTTTCTGGGTAAAGCTTTACTTTGATTCCTTTGCTGTCTGGGAGCAAAGTTGCAAGACCACACGACATGGAGGCCAAAGGACTGCTCATCCCTACCATCTCTCTACCCAAGGTGCAGTTTCTCCTGAGCCTGAATGTCCTGGGCTCCAGTGTTGGTGGCACCCTTGGTCCAGAGGTGGACTTGGAGGGGTTTGGCTACAATCCATAGCCAGGTCTCAAGGGCATGACTGAGGGTGGGGTTGGGGTGTTCTGAGTGCTAGCTTTCTGAAAGCAGAAATCACAGGTCTGGAGCACAGCCTACCTTGGCTCCTTCCTCTTTCAGAACATGAGGAATGAAACTGTTCTCTAAACAGTAAGTAAGCCTGATCTTCAAAGACTGGTCAGAAACAGAAGGTGTGCAGACCTACGCAATGCTGCTAGGTGAGCGCCACAGATCCTGGTGAAACCAGCCTGAGAACATGAGCCCTGGTTTATTCTCTCTGTCTGATCCCCTGAGAAGGAGAAATCATCACACGATGGGGGTTAGGGTGTCCAGGAGGCTGCCAGAACAATGGCTTCTGAATTGGTTCACTAGTCTATCAGTTTAATTTAGCAGTGCATGCATGCTTAGCTGCTTCGGTCGTGTCCAACTCTTTGTAACAAGTAACAGCTTAAAAGAGAAAACCTTGGGATTGCTCCAAGAGAGGCCTGAAACACTGATCAAAGTTACACACACTCTTGAAAAGAATCTCTTGGCAAACTAGGAGGAAAGAGAATTTCCTTAATGTGATTCATCGTACAGACCAGAGCAAACCTGGAACTTAAGGGTGAAGCCTTAGAAACATTCCTTCCATTTAAGGATAAAATAGGACATGCATGCCCACCACTCCTCTACTGTTAGTTCTGACTCTGGGGTTGACCCAGTCCTCATTTGTAGTCGACATGATCCTCCTACATAGTCCAAGAAGACCACTGGACAAACTCTTAGAGCAAATACAAGGGAGGCTTAGGATGGCCAGATACAGGCAACCCCACAGGAAATTGTCAAGTGGCCAGGGTCCCAGAATGACCAGTAACATAAAAGAGATTCTAGCCATGATAGCAACACAATTATAAAGAACACAGGAACACACATAAGAGACAATGTGCAAAATTGCTAAGGGGGAAACAATAAATCTCTACTGAAAGATACAAACAGCTCAATCAAATGGAGGCATGACTTTCAGGGGTTAGAAGACTCTGTAGGCAGTTGTGTCCATAGATCTGGAGCTGAGATAAAGGGAGGTGATAAATGGACTAAGGCATCCTTCCCACGGGTGTGAGTGATTTCTTCAAGAAAGAATGTGGACACGGAGCAGAAAGCAAGGTAGCTTCACATGGAATGCTGCAGGTCACCAAGCCAGAGAAATAGATGGGAGACAGGACAGTGTGAAGTCACTGAAACCCAGGAAGGAAGCAGTGTTAAAGCAAGGAGGCCCAATGGTATCAACTGCTGATGAGAGGTCGAGGAAGACTGGGGTTGACCCCAGGTCAACTACATTCAGTAAGAAGGAGTTAATTAGTGACCTGCAAAGGAGTAGCTTTCTTGGGATAGATAGTGATGTTGAGATTCCTTCACCAAACAGCCCATCCACAGTATCCTTTAGTGACCCTCCAGGGGATTCCCTATTTGAATTTCTAGACCACATTTTAAAACTTCTGGGCAGCTTTTAGACCTCCTTGTAGTCGTGTATGGATGAGAGTTGGACTGTGAAGAAAGCTGAGCGCCAAAGAATTGATGCTTTTGAACTGTGGTGTTGGAGAAGACTCTTGAGAGTCCCTTGGACTGCAAGGAGATCCAACCAGTCCATTCTAAAGGAGATCAGTCCTGAGTGTTCTTTGGAAGGAATGATGCTAAAGCTGAAACTCCGATACTTTGGCCACCTCATGTGAAGAGTTGACTCATTGGGAAAGACTCTGATGCTGGGAGGGATTGGGGGCAGAAGGAGAAGGGGACGACTGAGGATGAGATGGCTGGATGGCATCACTGACTCAATGGACGTGAGTCTGAGTGAACTCCGGGAGTTGGTGATGGACAGGGAGGCCTGGCGTGCTGTGATTCATGGGGTCACAAAGAGTTGGACATGACTAAACTGAACTGAACTGATAGATGTGAGCTATTACACAAATAAAACTTCAGGTGCAGATTAATTTAACCAAACATTTTAAAAAGAAAATAATACCTATCCTGCACAACTCAGAAAATGGAAAAGGAGAGAAAACTTCTCAACTTATTCTATGGGACAGGCCTTACCCTAATATTCAAACTAGACAAACACATTACAAGACTATTATAGAACAGCAAAACTTATAAGCCAAAACACAAAAGACACAAAATCTTTGGCAAATATTAGAAGGTTGAATTCAACAAAAAGCATTTTTCTACAAATCCATTAAAAATACATCATGGCCAAGGGGAGCATATTCTACAATGCGAAGTTAGTTTAACATTTAAAACTCAATTGATGTTATTCCCCATATTAACAGACTAAAGAAAACCCATTTGACTATCTCAACAGATCATTAAAAAGCATTTGACAAATCTAAATTCAGCAACTTTTCATGATTAAATCTCTCAGAAAATAAAAAACAAAAACTTCAACAACTTTAACCTGACAAAAACCATCTGTGAGATACCTCCAACAAGTACCTTGTTTAGTAGTAAAAGACAGAATGCTTTCTCCCTGACATTGGAAACAAAGCAAGAATACTCACTCTCACTACAACTATTCAGTGTTTTAATGGAGGTCCTAGAGAGTGTCATAAGGCAAGGAAAAGAAATGAAAGGCATCCAAATTGAAAAGGAAAAAATAAAATGTCTTTATTCACAGATGACATGATTGTATCTATATAGAATCCCACAGAATCTATGAAAAACTATTAGAATTATTAAATGAGTTTAGCAAGGTCATACGAGATCAGTATACAAATATCAATTACATTTCCACATATAGCACCAAACATTTAAAAGTGAAGATGTCATTTACAGTAGCATAAAAAGGAAAGATATTAACAATGTGTGTAAGATCGTGTCAAGTCAGCCCGTAGCAGAAGGGGATGTGAGAATTCTCTGCACTATTTTTGCAGTTTCTTCGAGTCTTAAGTTATTTCAGAATAAGTTTTTTTTCAAGGATGACACTCACCTCCCCCAAAACAGCATGGCCACTATGGTCTGCCTGGCAAGATCCCAGCAGGCATCCGTCATTCCAGGTTTTGGGAGACGATACCAGGATGGGTGCCAAGTTGGTATGACCCAGGCCCTGCCCCTCTCTGCTGTCTGCCCTCTGGTTCCTTCCCTCCAAGTCCACAGAGGGCAGCTGGAAGGTACATGAAACAGACGCTGCGGCTGCCTTTCTACATTCTCTGTCCATGGAAGTCCCTCTTGGTTCCCTCCCTCTTTTGGGTTTCTTTTTTTTTAATTTGTTTGTTTCTAAATTGAAGTATAATCGCTTTACAGAATTTTGTGTTTTCTGTCAAACCTCGACATGAATCAGCCTGAGGTATACGTATATCCCCTCCCTCTCGAACCCCCCTCCCATCTCCCTCCTCATCCCACCCTTCTGATACAGAGCCTCTGTTTCAGTTTCCTGAGACATACAGCAAGTTCCCATTGGCTATCTGTTTTACATATGGTAATGCAAGTTTCCATGTTACTCTGTCCATACATCTCACCCCCTCCTCCCCTCTCCCCATGTCGATAAGTCTGTTCTCTATGTCGGTTTCTCCATTGCTGCCCTGCAAATAAATTCTTCAGTACCATCAAAAAAAAAAAAAAAGAAAAAGAAAGAAAAAATAGTTGCTGAGAAGTTAAAGAAGATTAAATAAATGGAGAGATATGCCACATTTAAAGATTAGAAGACTCATATTGTTAAGATGTCAGTTTTCCCAAAATTGATCTGTAGATTCAATGCAATCCCAATCATAGACTCATTAGGCGGAAAATTGATATGGAAACGTAAAAAACCTAGAAGAGTCAACCAATGTTGAAAAAGAAGAAAAAAGAGGGCTTACAATAGCTGATTTCAAGACTTATTATAAAAGTACAACAGCGTGGTATTGACTAAAATATTGACACAAATCAGGGGGTACACAAAAGAGAATCCAGAAATAGATCTACATGCATATTGTGAAACCATTTTTGACAAATATGGCCAACTGATTTTTGACCCAGGCTCCAAGGTAATTCAATGAGGAAAAGGATAGTCTTTTCAACACGTAGTGCCGGAAGCCTTGGATATTTGTACAGGAAAAAAAAAAAATCAATCTCACTTTAGGCTACACACAAAAATTAACTCAAAATTGAACGTAGATCTAAACATAAAAAGTTAGATCACTAGAATTTCTACAAGATAGTGTAGGAAAAAGAATCTTCAAGACTTTGGGGTAGGCAAAGACTGAGGTGTCTTAGAAACACAAACGGCACAAAAATGTGCCATTACTGAGGTGTAACCCAGTAGGGAGCAGGTGGTGACTGATTTTTGGTAAATCAGTCTTCATAAATATAAAATCTTTTGCTTTTCAAAAGATAGTATTAAGAAAACAAAAAGCCAAGCCACAAACTGGGAGGATAAATTCACAAAGGTCTTGTATCTGCCAAATGTCTTGAATCCAACTTCAGCCATGTATTCCTCAACGATATGTACAATTATTGTTGTTGTTGCTCAGTTGTGTCTGACTTTTTGAGACTCCATGGACTGTAGCCTGCCAGATTCCTCTGTCCATGGGATTTCCATTTTCTTCTCCATGGGATCTTTCTGACTTAGGGATCGAACCTGTGTCTCTTGTTTGGAAGGCGGATTCTTTACCACTGGAAGCCTTATGTACAACTGCCTCTCATTAATTCTGGTTCTGTACTGTGACTTGACCCACTTGCTAATATTTACCTGTAACTCCCAAATCAACCCTCGTGGCACTTCTACAGTCGTTTATGGACATGTGCAGACTACTTAGGAACTTGACTTGCCTGATATACAATTTTTGGCTGAGGTTGAACAAGGTGATGCTCTGCCTTCAGGTTTCAGCCCTTGTCCTGATATCAAGCATCCTTTTTATGGTCCATTTAGTGCCATGTGTTTTGCATTTTTGTGCTTTGTGTTGGTGATTTTGCTTTTTCAAATAGTGCCCAAGCATAATGCTGGCTGCTGTTCATTAAGTACCAAAAAGCTGCAATGTGCCTTACAGAGAAAATGCCTGTGTTAATAAGGTTCACTCAAAAATAGAGTGCTGTTGACCATGAGTTCAATGTGAATGAATCAACAAATTACATTAAACAAGGTACCTTTAAATAGAAACAGATAGAACAAATGATGTATTTGCCAGCTGGTGAAAATGTAGTAACCACAGGTTTACAGAACCCGATCCTATATTTACCCTAGAAGTAGTTCACTATTTACTAAGCCAGTGTCTGTGGTAACTTTACCAAAATAACTACTGCAAATAATGAGATTCAAATATATATCTGATTGTGTGTGTGTGTGTGTGTGACTGAAGCATTGTCCTATTGCACTCAAGATTTCAGAGTTGCAATTTCTTCCATGTTTGCAGGGAAATAATTTTCAATAAAGGCGGGACTACTTTATAGGTTCTGGGCTATGGAGGGCGTGGTGTGTTCCTGGAGGTCTGGCGCAGGCGCACTGCTCCCCTGAACCTCAGACTGATGGGCGGGGCAGCGTCTGTGTACACGGCCCACTACCGCCATCTTGGGTCGACTGTGGGGCGCAGCTTCTCCTCAAGGTGGCTGCCAATCAGGGTGCTGGTGAGGTGTTAGGTGCCAGGCATCTGCACACGGCTCCCTGTAGGCCACTGAAACTAGGTTTCACACAAAAGAAGAGGTTAGTCACCTGAATCCCAGCTTATTTGCCTTGGGGAGCTCATAGGTTGGTAGTGACCACTGTCGTGCTCTAAGTGGCTCAGCTCTGAACGGGCCTGGAGACGATGCTCCCGGAAGTCTGGCTGTGAAGGGGAAGAGCACAGTGGGCGGAGAGCTTTGGGGTCTTTTTGGTTTGATTGGGGCTGTTGCTGTTTTCTTATATTTGGGTCTTGCTGTTACTCTGTGGCTCCATCGGGGTTGACCTTGGTGTTGTTTGGAGGCACGGGACCTGAGCAGGAGCTGAGGTGTAACCCAGCAGGGAGCAGGTGGCGGCTGGAGGTTGTGGGCCGCAAGGGATGCTGGGAGGAGGACAGGGCTTGGGCAAGGGAAGGCCCCGCCCCCATTCCTCCTCCCGCCGCCCCCCCGCCCCTCCCACTTCCTAGGGCCCAAGAGGATGGAGGTAGGTTTGTATTATGGGAAGGACCAGGAGAAAGCAAAGAACCCAGCGAGGACAGCCAAGCGGGAGACTCCTCTAAACAACTTCTTCCATTTTTCCTTCTCCTCCTCCCTTTTTAAACTTTTAGTCCTTAAAAATTTTTTTTTTTTTTAGAAATAGGAGGTGAGGTCACTCACTGTACTGGAGTGGGTAACCAATAGCGACGTGAGAAGAGACCTGAGTCTCAAATCGATTTCAATTCGTGGATGAGCCACCATGGCTGGCTGAGGCCCTGGTGACTCTGGAGCCAGGCAGGTCAGCGGGACTCAGGAACACATCTGATGGTGTGGCGGTGTCAAATAAAGTACAAGGTCCTTGTAGCCAGACTGTGAGGGGGTGTCCACTCCCTGGGGGTCTGTTCTCTCACTCTAGCTGGAAGAACAATCTCCTTGAGGGAAGTGTATCCTGGATGGGAAGGACGGGGTCCTGGTGCCCACACATACTCTCTGGTAGCACAATGATAAAATAATCCACCTGCCAATGCAAGAGATGGGAGAGCCTTGGGTTCGATCCCTGGGTCAGGAAGATCCTCTGGTGAAGGAAATTGCAACCTACTTCTTGGAAAATTCCATGGACAGAGGAGCCTGGTGGGCTACAGTTTATGGGGTAGCAAAGAGTCAGACACGACTGAGGGCGCATGCATGCATGTGCTGAAATGCAAGCATCTTTAGGGGACACTGGCCCTTTGAAACTCCAAAGATCAACAGGGGCATCTGAGAACCTGTATGTAGCTGGGGGTGTCGGGGGAGACCCATATCGGAGGGGACATGGGACTGTGGGGGGTGGAACATTTCTGCAGGGGTGGTTCCCATGCCTGGGCGCCTGCTCAGCTTGCCTGGGTCAAGACTGGTCTCAGCCTCTTAGCAGTGGCCTCAGTGGGCTGTGGTCCAAAGTCTGTACAGTGGAAGCGGTAATAGCATTTGCCTGGTAGGATCGCTGTGAGATGACAGCAGAGAAGCGGTGGGGAGCTCTTAGCTTCAGTCCCATTGAGAACGCACGCTGGCCACTCGGGTCCCTCGTGGTTAACACAGGAAGGACAGAGCTGAGCAAGTAGTGAGGGGCAGGAAGGGCCCTAAGGTGACCTTAGGGCAGCTTTCTCATCCATCACCCCTCCCCACATGCCTGGGGGTGAGGCCAGAAACCCCTGTTCCTTCCAGTACAATTAAGGGGTTGTGCATACAGGAAACCCTGTGGGGAGACCCCCTGAGAGGGTCAGGGACCCTCCCTCAGAATCAAAGGCTGGAAACCCACCTGACTCAGGTGAGTAGGGTGAAGGGCAGGCAGCCCTATCTGAACATCTAAGCGACAAGGCCAGCTCCCCAGGCAAGCTATCTCAGGGTGCATTCTGGTCACTGTTTGCCCAAGGCAGGGTGCAGGCCGAGACTGGAGGCCCCTGCCCCGCTTTCAGGAGTCAGGGCTTGGCTAAAATATGTGGTCTGTCTACCTGCACTCCCCCTGCCTCCCAGCCCTTCCTGGCCTGGGTGATAGGAATGAGTCATAGGAGGGGCCTCCAGGGCCTTTGCCTCCCTCTGCCACTTGCTCTCCTAGGAGTTGGTGAGAGTCCCTCAGTCTTTCTAGCCTCACTGTGTCCTGTTGTGGGCTGGTTCTGCAGCGAAGCAACCAGTCAGAGTGTCTGCTTGGGTGAGGTGCTTGCTGGCTTAAAAAGCAGAGGCTGGGGGTATAGAATGAAGGACACCCCAAAGTTGGAGTTGGCTGGGTGTGGGGACACATTGTCATCATACAGGAAGATAAGTGGTCTGCACATGATTCTCAGGGATGGCCATGCCTTCCACCAGCTGCTGCTGGACATGGTCTTAGGTGATCCACGAGGTTGTCATCGGTTCTCATCCCAGAGTTTGAAGGCCGAAGGGTCTACCAGTGGCCCCAGAGCCTGGGCACTGTCCTCCTACATTCACAGAGATGGCTCTTTTTGACCTCTGGCCCTGCCTTCAGTGCAGGTTGTGAATTCAGCTCCTCCCTGTCTGTCCTGCCATGGTGCATATGGGAGAAAGCAGTGGCAGTATCTTAAAAGAGGGAGGTGTAATACCCTCAGTTTCCTGGCAGCGGACAGTTAGATTGTTTCGGTGTCTTGCCTTCTGCTGTGAACAGGTGGGTGCCGGTATCTCTCTGAGACAGTGATTATGTTATGCTAAGAGAAGTTAAATCAGCCAGAGAAGAACACATCTGTATCATCTCACTTCTATGTGGAAACTAACAGGAAAAGAAAAGGAAATGGTAGAAACAGAGATCAGATTTATGGTTGCCAGCAGTTGTGGGCGGCAGAGGAGGGAGAACTGGGTGAAAATGGTCAAAGGAACAAATCTCCACTCAAGAGATAAATAAGTCTTGAGCATGTATTGTACAGCATAATGATGATAGATGACGGTACACTTCTGTATATTTGAAAATCATTAAGAGAGTAAATCTTAGAAGTTCTCATCCCCAGGAGAAAAGATTGTGTTAACTGTGTGAGTGAAGGTGAAGGTGAAGTTGCTTAGTCGTGTCTGACTCTTTGCGACCTCATGGACTGTAGCCTACCAGGCTTCTCCGTCCAGGGGATTCTCCAGGCAAGAATACTGGAGTGGGTTACCATTTCCTTCTCCAGGGGATCTTCCCAACCCAGGGATTGAAGCCGGGTCTCCCACCTTGGAGGCAGATGCTTTAACCTCTGAGCCACCAGGGAAGCCCATTAAGATGTCAATGAAACTAATCATAGTAGCATTTCACAGCATATATATAGAGCAGTCATTATGCTGTACACTTTGAACTTCTCCAGTGTTATATGACGATTGTATCTTAATAAAACTGGAAGGGAGAAGAGGCGGGCAGCAGAGGCAGGAAACAAGGTGGGCGGCTGGCAGAGGAGGTGACTGGGAGGCCTGTGGCCGAGTGCCAGCTCCAGTGCCAACACATTGGGTGCACTGGCCAGTCTCTTGGCTTCTGCAGCCTCCCATTCTGCATCAGTAATGTCCCAGACCCCTCCCAGCACTGCCCCCAGGACAGAGGAGGGAGGCTTCTGAAGTCTGGCTACTCATGCCAGGGCAACTGAGGGACTGAAGGGTCTGGTCAGATGACCGTGACCCTTTCTGGCCTTCCCAGTGCCCTTCACTTAGTGGTCAGAGGGCTCTGGCAGAAGTGACTTCCTTCCCAAGGGATTAAAATCTGGTTTCCTATGTTACCCAAAATTTGGGGAATGAAGACTTAATTGGAAAAATGTGTGTTAGTTGCTCAGTTGTGTCCAACTCTTTGCAACCTCATGGACTCTAGCCCACCAGGGTCCTCTATCCATAGGATTCTCCAGAGAAGAAGACTGCAGTGGGTAGCCATTCCCTTCTCCAGGGGATCTTCCCAACCCAGGGACTGAACCATTGTCTCCAGCATTGCAGGCAGATTCTTTACTGTCTGAGCCATGGGTGAATTGGGAAAAAGAGGCATTAATTTTTTTTTTTTTTTTTTTTTAGGACTGCAGCCCAGGAGACCCAGATTCAAGAAGCAGTTGAATTGTGTCAGACCACACAATGGAGAGAACTTATAAAGGAAAGCCCACAAGACCACAGTTTAGTTACGTGAGTTGCTGATCAAGAATTGTAGTTGGAGCTGGCAGGAGGTAAAGATCAGCTGGAGTCAGAAATTATTGTGTAGTTAGAAGGGGGAACAACCTTGAGACCACAAGTTTGCAGCTGGCAGATACTGTTTAAAAACAACTGGTGTCCTTGGTTTGATATAGTTCAGAAAAAAGTTGAAGTTGTCAGTGGTGCAAGGCTATGTCTGAGACCAGATCCTTGATGGCCATAGGCCCTATTTTGTATGCCTGAACTGTGATTACTTCCTTATGATTTCAATCTGTCATAAACTAGGTGAAGCTATTTTAAAGTGCGGCATTACTGACTAAATATTCACTTTTGTGGGGAAAAGCAAAAGTATCAACCCAAATTTATGACAATGTCAGGGGAACATGGTTAATTAATAAGCACAATGCCAATAACCATCGTCTGCCCTGGTTAGAAACAGGATCATTCTAGATCTTTCCCTCCTTTGTGCTCATCATGATGAGCCCAGCTGGCACTTCCCTCAGCCTTCCTTGGTTTTAGGTGCTTAGCTGAACCAAGTCCTTGAATCCTTCCAACAACCTGTGAGGCAAGACAAATATTCCTGTTCTGCAGGCAAGGGCCGTGAGGCTGAGTAAAAGGCCATACTCCTGTGCTGGCCCAGCATCCATGCCGTAAGCCACTGTCTTCCATGGGATCACTCTCCCAGCCTAGCCTGTCTGTCCACCCCTCTTCTCCTACCACCCCCTCGACTGCCCAGACCCACAGCCTCCCTCACCAGGACAGCTGCCACTGTCCAGTGGGTGCTCACTTTCAGGGCCATGCCTTGGCCCTCCTAACCTCCTGAGACCTCACCTCCTCCACCTCCCCTGGCAGATCACGGCCCTGGCTCTGCCTGGGGAAGCTTCCCTGCCTCCAGGTGCTCTTGTCGCAGACACACCTCCTTGGCAGGCTGGGCTTCCCCCTGGATTTCCCTGACACTCCCTGTGTGTGGTTTGGAACCTTCACTATCGCCTGTCAGTGTTGTGGGTTTGAGGGATTTGCCTGGCAGCTCTGCACCCCCTGATCCTGTGACATATGGCACATGGCAGGTGACGCTGGGAGATGTGGAGCTAGGTCCTTGGAACACCGACTTCATCTGTGACCTTGGGTAAATCCTTTCACCTCTCTGTGTCTAGGGTCCTCGTCTGAATAGTGTCCACCACATAGGGTTGTCATGAGGACTAACTGACTAAATAAAGAGCTTCAAGCAGCACAGGGCACCCAGTATTGTTGGCGTGTCTTGTCCCATCACGTCCCCGGGTGCCTGCCGCCTTCCAGGCTCTCCTTGACTGTAAATCGACTGAAGGACATCTTGGAAGTTGAACTCCCTGCATGTATCAAACCTCTCTGGGTACCAGGTAGAGAGCCTGGCACTCTGATTGTCCCAGGCCATCTGTGAGAGAAGAGAGGTCACAGCGAGAAGCCCTGGCATCTGTCTTCAGCACCCCAGTTCTTAGATGCCGCCAGGACCGAATGATGGAGACAGAGCAAAGCCCATGGGTTATGTGGAGAGAGTGGGGAAAATCACTTTAAATCTTTTTCTCGAGTCATGCTATTTCAAATGCCTTGGGCAGAGGCCCATGTGTGCGGGAATACTTGGCGAGCCCACAGGCGCTTTGTGCCCTCAGAGGCTCCACTGTGACCCCGAGCCGCCACGAGCAATTCCGTGAACAACAATCCCTTGTGTGGGCCTGAAGGCTGCACCAGCCTACGGCTCACGGCTGGCAGCGGGAACCCTCTGTCCCGATAAGGTCACCATGAAGAGGCCTTCAATCCCTCATTTGGGCTTTTGTGGGGATTCTGAGATTCCTGAGAGTCCCTTGGACTGCAAAGAGATCAAACCAGTCAATCCTAAAGGAAATCAACCCTGAATATTCACTGGAGGGACTGATGCTGAAGCTGAAGCTCCAATACTTCAGCCACCTGATGTGAAGAGCTGACTCACTGGAAAAGGCCCTGATGCTGGCAAAGATGGAAGGCAGGAGAAGGGGGCAACAGAGGATAAGATGGTTGGATGGCATCACCGGCTCAACGGACATGAATTTGAACAAGCTCTGGGAGATAGTGGAGGGCAGAGGAGCGTGGTGTGCTGCAGTCCGTGGGGTCACAAAGAGTCGGATACGACTTAGTGACTGAACAACAACAACCACAAGCCAGGCATATAATGTGAATCTCAACTCCTCTAAATTGTGTCCTCCCCAGGAGAAGGGCAGATCTGTTGCAACTGACTGTGAGCAGAAGGGGGTGGGGGAAGGGAAGAGTATTAGAAGATAGTTCCCAGAGGGGGACTGCATGTGGCTGAAGCCCCTACAGGCCACCTGCCTGCCATAAGAAACACCTTCAGGATGTCCCCCAGAGTCCCCAAGAAACACAGGGTCCACAAGGCTGGAGTCACAGAATGTCCGGGTGGGATGTAGTCCAGAGCAGCGTCTCCTTCCTTTGGTTCGTGATGCAACCCTCACCCACGTTTATAGTCACCGTGGTTTGTTCTGCGTTGCAAGCTTTGGCTCTCGGTCATGCACAGACACTGGCTTCTTCTTACCGCTTTCTCAGGTCCGTGGGGGATCTTAGCTCTTTGTTCTGTGAACTTAAAGACACCCAAAGTGTCATCTGGACTGGGGTCCTTGGGACCCAGCTGCGTGGCCACCTGCAGACTCTGCTGGTGGTCCAGGGCTGCCCCTGTGCCCGGTGTCACCCCCCACCCCCGGCCGATGTCCTGTGCCCACTGGCCTCAGGTCCACTACAAGATCTTGTCTCACTGTCACTTCCTGAGAAGCCAGAGGACAGACCTTTGTGGGGACAGGTCTGGGCACCTGAGGGCAGGGAGTGACTACAGAGCTTCAGGGGCAGAGGAGGCCAGCCCCACCAGCTCCAGTTCTCACCAGCGAGCGCACCCATCTCCCTGCCTGTGAAAGGACAGTCGTGGCTGTGTCCTGTGCCCAACTGGGAGGATGACAGGAGGCTCTCTATATGGGAGGTGCCTGGCCCAAGGCAAGAGCCTTATTACACCCATTGCAAAGAGGAGGCAGACCAAAAGCTCAATGAAACTCCAAGTGATAAAGATGACTCGGGATAGGAGGAATGAGAAAGTCGTGTCAGAGAATCTTCTGCAAAGCTTGGAACTAATGAAGGTTTAGAGTTAGACAACTGGCAACTGAAAAGAGGGAAACAGAGAGCATGTCGAAGTTCCTTTAAACTGGGTAATTGAAAAAGCATTCAGTTAAGCCTCTGGTTTCTTTCTTTCTTTTTTTGATGGGATTGAATGTGAGCTCCTATTAGCATCTTGGCACATCATGAGAAAAATGAGACTTCCCTCAGTCAACACTTAATTGGAAATTTTGTTAAATATGTGTCAAACTTCCTATCATTTCTTAACCTGTATTTGTATTTTTCAGGATGTAGCCCCTATGTCCTTTTGTTCCTAATACTATAAAATTTTAACTTAAATGGACTCAGTGAAAATGGCCTTTTCTGGTACAATTACATGGGATAATAGACAGCTCCTGAAGACACCACTGAGACCCAGGTTAGTCACAGGTCCCTATACCAGAAGGGGAGTAAGATGTCAACTGGGTAAACCTCTGCTTGAGGTTTGACTCTTTGTTCTACGTGCCCACTCGGAAGCGATTGCCCAGCCTCTGCCCCTTCACCTCCACGCTGGGACCTGACCAGCCTCTGAGGCACTTGTTCTGGTGTCTAGGCTCAGGAACATCATTAACATCTTTGACTGAAGTGATAATGGGGCATTTCCTAACAGGAGCTGAGCTTTTAGCATTTCTAGCTGAGGGCCCTCCTTCCTCATCATCCTCTTTCCTTCTGACCCAGACAACTCACACCCAGCATGGCCCTGCCAGTTTTCATCATGCCTCCTTTCACATGGTAGCCCAGTCCCCTTTATTTCCTATGGAGTGGCCCAAGGAAATTCTAAAAGCAGTTTCTAATTCACATTCCTAATGGGAATAGAGCACAGAACACTGTTGTTTAGTCGCTAAGCTGTGTCCTAATCTTTTGGACCCTATGAACTGTAAGCTTGCCAGGCTCCTCTGTCCATGGGATTTTCCAGGCAAGAATACTGGAATGGGTTGCTATTTCCTTCTCCAAGGGATCTTCCTGACCCAGGGATCAAACACGTGTCTCCTGCCTTGGCAGGAGAATTCTTTACCACTGAGTCACCAGGGAAGCCTGACATAGAACATACTGCCCAGAAAATTTCTGATCAGTTTTTGTACAGAGTGAGAAGAAACGTCTGCCCATTTTCTTTTGGCGTAAGGACTTTCTCATTGAGCACAGGCTCCTTTGTTTTGTAGGAAAAAGAAGGGGTCCCCCAGGCTGATAGCTTGGTGAGTTTCTAGAAAGAGTGAAGCCGTCTGACCGCCCTGTTAGCCGGGGAGAATGGGATACCCTCTCTGGGCTCTTGGAGATGCAGGGACCAGGCACACACAGCTGTCATCTGAACTGCCCTTTGCAGCTGCCTCTGAGATTTGATCTAACCCAAGGAGTCCTCAGAGAGTAGGCTGACATGATGGTGTTCCCATGCTGGAGAATTAAAAAATAAAGCACTCCCACAAAAGTATTGAACATAAAGCCACTTTATAAAGTATTTCTAGGGTTTATCCCATCCCACCGTGGACATCTGCAAATATTTGCTGAATGACTTTTATTCCCCACAACGGGTAGATTATCCTTGAAGATGCAGAATATCCCTGAAGATGGAGAAACTTGCTGCAAGATGGACCCTCAGAAGCGCCTGAGGAAAATTCCAGTAGGCAGTCCTCACGATCCAGTCCAGGGGCCAGCAGTCTGGTGTCATGGTCAGTCCTCACTTCCCACCCCACTGCCCCCTTTCAAATAGGAAACGATCTTGGAAAGATAGCTCAACAGTTGGAGGATAAACGTAGCAAGCCCCCTTACTCTGACATGAAGGTATACAGGAGAATAAACCTCTCTCTTTATCCGCTCTCAAGAACATTCTGCATTCTTTAGAATGTTGTGTTGGAAGGCCGGCCGATCGGTTAACACCCTCTTGGTGTTCAGTTAAAGTTCTGCTGCTCTAGGAAGACTTCCATCTGATTAAGGAAAACACGGCATGGACCACGTACAGCAGAGTGGCTACATACGAAAACACCTGCAACCGAGATAAGTGACAATTAACTGGCTATTCATGGGAGGAGTTCGGAAAGCCATGGGCTGTCCACGCTGGGCTGGCCGCTCTCGTGGTGCTCGGGGTTGGCAGCCCTGGAGCATGTGGACGCCACTGCTTCCCATCACACATGCAGACGTGCTCTCCTGTGGAGCCTGGGTGCGACCCAGAATGCCCTGAGCACAGACTCCAGGTGACCTCATGACACACTGGACTTGGCGTGCAAGGTCAACCCTCTGCTTGCACATGTCATCACGTCAGTGCTGCCTAACTAGAAACAAGGGCCCCCAGAGACCCCTCCAGTGATAATTGCAGGCGATTATGTCCCGCTCTTCGTGGAAAACTTCCTTTCTGCACACCAGTAAGACCACAGTCCGCCACTGTGATCCCAGTGGCCTTGGCCAGGAGAGTTTGAACACGTGGGTTTGCCACCTGGGTATCTTCTGACCCCGACCAGAATTTTATTCAGAGGGAGACAGGCCATGGGAAGTGAGGGGCTGGGATGGGGAGGAGGGACTTTGAGCTTTTGGCAAAAGGATGGGGCTTACTGAGATTGCTGCTGGGAACAGAGGCCAGGAAATGCAGCAGAAAGGTCACTCCATGCCCTTTCAAGGCCCCGATCTGCTGTGTTCGCTTGGGGAGTATCACCCAGCTCTGGGTGGCTGTTCCCCAGAGGTTTCCTGCCCCTTAGCAAATACCTGCACCTGGCTTGTGACCTTGGGTGTGAGGGTCAAGAGTTTCCAATCCAGGCACAGCATCCAACTGGCTGCACTCCCGTGACTTGAAAATTCTCATAAAACCAGCAGTCACGGTGCCCCCCCTCACCCTGCCTCCACACCTGGGCGAACCCTCACCCTCATTGCCAGGGGCAGTGAGTAACTTGAGTTATTTAATAACCAGACAAGAAAATCCATCTGGGAATTAGATACCCTGTCCAAAGGGAGCAGTCACAGATGAGTGAGAAGCCCCTCAAAAGAGACCTCTGCAGGAGCAGTGTCCCGTGTGGGGACTCAAGGCCCAACAGAGACCCTCTGCAGGAGCTCCTCAGAAGAGGGGCAGGAAGGCGGCACACTGGGGAGAGTGAGAGCCAGGGCCAGGAGTGGGTGAACTCAGACCCTCAGAAACCCCTCTCCATGAACAACGGCCATTGCTGTCCACCACGGTTAAGACCCCGGAACCACCAGATTTCTCCAGAAAATTTCCAGCTACTTTCAGGCAACTCTCACCAATCCTCGGATCCCGCTGGTGCAGGCTATCTGCTGCCAGCCCAGGAGAGGGGGAAGCTGAGCGCTTGAGGAAGGTGTGGAGTTACGGGAGAGAGTGAGGGGTGGTCAGATGCTCGTGAAGGCCCGGCGCGTGGGGGAGAGGGTCTGGCCATACCTTCTCACATCCTCAGACTGCCCCCACCTCCGCCACCGCCATCCCACCCCAGATCGTGGGAAAGGCGTGTGCAGTCTGGGCAAGGTCTGGGGTTAAATCCTGAGCCTGTATTCAGGATCCCTTCTCCCCCTTGCATGGACACAACTGATATTTTGAATACAAAGATGTGACTTTACATGAAAACGGGCTCATATTTCCCCTGGTTGGTGGGGGAGGGGTGTGTGTTCAGCCCAGCGTATCCGCCCGCAGGCAGCATTGAGATTCCTGATTCTGCCCCCGTGACTTTGCCAGAGTCTTCACACGGCTCTCCAACTGAGCTCACAAAGATATGGGGACATGATCAGTCATGAAAAGGATAAATAGATGATGCTGGTGTAGTCATCAGTGGAACAGTAAACAGCAAGAGAACAAAACTCTACTTCCCCACCCAGCGGTGTGGAACAGCCGCACCATCCTGATGGGAGAGAAGCCAGACGTGGGAGCAGGCACACAGTGCTCATGAAGACCCAAAGCAGGTGGAGTGGGCCCCGGAAGCTAGACATCAGGACGGGGTTTATCCTGAGTGAAGGGGCACGATGGCTGGGCAGGGCACGAAGGGGACTCCTGGGAGCCGCTTATGTTCTGCTTCTTAGTCTGGATGCTTGTTACACGGAGGTTGTGAACTATGAATAATGGATGGATTACGGAAATTCCTCAAGCTGTACCCCTGTGTCCTCACCCCTCAAGAAGCCTATTTGTGCTGTTATTTAGTTGCCAAGTCGTGTCTGACTCTTTTGTGACCCTATGGACTGAAGCCCACCAGGCTCCTCTGTCCATGGGGTTTCCCAGGCAAGAATACTGGAGTGGGTTGCCGTTTCCTTCTCCAGGGGATCTTCCTGACCCAGGGATCAAACCCACATGTCCTGCACTGGCAGGTGGATTCTTTACGGCTGAGTCGCCAGGAAAACCCAAGACGTCTATGCTGTATTTTGATAGAAAGTGAAAAAGTCAGAATGTGGTAGAGCCCAGCGGTTTTCAACTAGAGATTAGACCAGTGGACAGGGTCATTAACTCACCCCTCTCGGATTGTTAGTTAAGTGCTGGCCCACTATCCACATTCCATCTAGGTTTCACTGCCCTTGTCTGCAGTAATTCTACAGAACTGGTTGTCAGATGCCTGGCTGATGTCTGTTCGGAGAGAAGGCTTCTGGGGTCGGGTTGGGGGTGGTACCTGTGGTTTCTCTAGTGAGGGGGCAATGAAACAGTCACCTGAAGGTGACGGAGGAAGCGAATGACTCTTCTCAAGGGAAAGAGAACCTGCTGTGATTCTGTTTAGAATCCAGCCAGCTTGGGAGATGCACCCGTATGGGAGAGGCTCCCACTCTGTGGGACAGTTGAGGGGGTCCCAGGGACCATGAGAGGGCCCTGCTAATGGAACTGGGGAGCGGCTGGGAGCTGAGGGGAGTGTGTGGCTTCCCCAGGGAAGGGGATGGGCCCCGGGAGGCTAGCAGACAGGCTTCGAGGCGCTCTCCCCGAGACCTGTCCCTCTGGGAGCAGGAAGGGTACCCGCACTAACCCCCTTCCCAGAGCCCAGCGGCACCCACCCCATGGGCTTTCTCTCAGCCTCTGTCCTGCCTTTCCCCAAAGGGGTGGGGGCAGCACAGCTTTGGCACTGGGGCAGGCATCTTGTGGTCTGTCACATCCGACCTTGGGGTTTATTTAATTCATAGGTTGCTCACTAGAAATCTGGGCACTGTTTCTGAAGCTTTTTCTTGGTTTTTAAATAATATCCACAGTTAGAAATGTATCGATATAACGATGTAACTGATATAACGAGTCAGCATACTGGGGCAAGCCCACACGTGTGTAACTCTGGAAAAGAGTTTTATGAAATGATATATTTTCTTATTCCCTGTTACCCTGACCCATTCCAGCAACAAGAAGATTCAGATTATGACCTCACAGCCTGCCAGAGTGTCTGGCTTCCCAGGCGGAGGACGTTCCCTTCAGAGCTCAGAGACTTGCCGGCAAGGTGCCCCCCAGATACACAATCTCATCCCTTCTGTCCTCCTAACGGGGGGAAGGTGGTTCCAGCACCTGTTCCACCTGTTGTTCACTGGGAAGCTTCGGTGGGTAAATAAGGTTGTCCATAGGAGCTCATACACTGCCCGGCCCCCACGGTCACGCACCCTCCTACATCTGCCTTCTCAAAGCCCGCCCAACCTTGGCAGTGCACACTGACTGGCAGTCATGGGAGCCTGGGCACACCAGTTCCCTCCTCTGGGGCTCTGTTTCTTCAGAAATGAGGGGGAAGTTTTATTTTAATTGAAATCTAGTGAACTAAGAAATAACAGGGAGGGCCTGGGGAGCCTTCCACTCAGTACCTGTGACAGCAAGCAGCGGGAGCTGGGAACAGGGTACTTTGACTGGGGACTCACCACAGCAGAGATGTTTTCATGGTAATATTTGTAGAAGAAGCCATCTTGCAGCTGGATGGTGACCAGAGCTTCCAGGACAGAGGCGCCAAAGTAAAACAGGGCAGCAACACAGTGGTAGGCTGCGTCCTGCGGGGTCAGAAAGAGCCATCAGAGAGATGGGGCGGCCGGCTGGGAGACCTGGGGCGGCTGTGGTCCCAGCAGGGCCTGCCCACCCTGGCTGACCCTACCTGGCCTGGGCCAGGCGCCTCCACCAGCCTCTGCCACTTCCTTTATCACCCAGCCCCACCCCCTCCTCAGAGACACTGGTTGCCCAGGGTTGATGGGCTGAGCTCGGTCTCACCGGTCTGGAGGCAGAGTAAGGACTTTGACGGAGGAGGGGCGCTGCTTTCCCGTGAGGTGGGATCTAGTCGTGCGTCGGGGAGCGGCCCTTTCTGCTGCAACTGGTAGAAATCAGTTCTGGGCCCGAGAAGTGTCAGCTGTGGTCACAGCCCCTAGTTTGGATGTGGCCTCGGTGCTCAATTCAGAAAGAAAGACTCAGGCCATTCGTATAGTTGTTTTGTTGTTAGCTTTTTTCTTGAAGGATGACCAGGGATGGGGGCTCCAGTTATGTTTAAAAGCAAAACAAAAGGAACGTCCCTGGTGGCACAGTGGGTAGGACTCCACCTGACCATGCAGGAGACACGGTTCGATCCTTGGTCTGGGAAGAATTCACATGCTGCGGGGCAGCTATGCCCGCGTGCCACAGCTACTGAGCCTGAGCTCGAGGGCCCGAGAGCCACAGCCAGAGAAGCCGCTGCAGGGAGAAGCCGGGTACCACAACGGAGAGAGCCCCCGCTAACCTCAACTGGAGCAACCCCGAGCAAAGCAGCGAAGACCCAGCACAGCTAAATAAATAAGTTTTTTTTTGGTTTTTTTTTTTTGCAAAGAAGCACTAGAGCAGCTTTTGAGTAGTTATAATTTTCAGGGGGTTTCTAAAGTCTAGGCTGCAGGCCTTTGGAGAGTAAGAGGCCTGGCTAACGACCCCACCCCCGTCAAGGGGAGGTCAGGGCAGGTGGCCCAGGTGTCAGTTTCCCCTCTTCAAGGCCCTCAAGGCAGAATTCATGCGGAAGGGAGATCACAGGCCATCCCCCTTCCCCAGCCAGGCTCCTCTCTGGTGACCCTACGTGAGACGCGGGGACGGGAGCGGGACAGTGAGCACACCTCACACTGGGTAGCGGGACCCACCCCCGGCGCCCCGGCCCCTCCCCGGAGGTGAAAGCCAGTCCTGCTGGGTGGTGGGAGAGGCTGACCGACCCCTGGCAAGTGCGGGAGGGACAGGGAGGGATGTTGGGCTGCTGGTTTCCAGGAAACGGGTGATTGCAGAGGAGAAGGCAGAGCAGCCCCTGGAGAACCAGGCAGGGACAGCGTCAGTCAGCCTCCTGCCACGGGAGCCCTAGGCTGCTGTGGGCTGCTCGGCCTTGGAGGGCGGGCAGGAGACCCCAACAGGGCTCCTCACCCAGCACTGGGAAAGCCCGCCTCCCGGGGGAGAGCGTCCATCACTACCCCCTGCCCCAGACATGCAGGGCTGGACTCACCAGGGTGATCCATGATGTTCTGTTGCCGTGGGCGCCAATTACATACAAGAAGGCCAGGACAGTGGTGGCTACGAAGCAAAACACAGACGCGAACATGACCCAGCCCTGCATTAGGGGAATAGGCACGTGGGACGAGGAGACCAGGATCCACACCAGCCCTCCAAAGACCTGCAGAGGGAGGGAGAGAAGGGGTGACGGTCAGACCAGAAGGGCCAGACCCCGAGGTCACACTGGGGAACCAGGGGCACTTCACAAATACTAACTCAGTTCATCCTCACAGTGTCCCAAGTGTGGGCCTGACCCATTTGTGAGACGGAGAAACAAAGGCACATGTGACTTAAAAATGTTATCCCTAGAAAGGATTTATACCATCCAGTTTCATCAGTAAAGGACAAATTCTGGGATTATATCTTCCCTAGTATTTCTTACAGAAAAATATCCTTCTGGTCGAGGCGAGGGGAAGGCTATGCTGTGCAGTTTGTGAGCCAGGGACTGAACCCAGGGCCACAGTAGTGAAAAGTGCCAAGTCCTAACCACTGGACTGCCCGGGAACTCCCCCAAATATTCTTTCTTTTATAAAATGGTAGTGAGCAGCAGATTCTGTTGGTCTTGGCCAAACAAATTAGCCACACTGTATCGTTAGGATTTAATAAAAAACTTAATCTTGAAATCGCCAAGTCTCAGAAGTTCTCTGACTGTTGGAGGAGGGGTGGAGTGGGGAGGCCCAGGCCAGCTGGATCTCAGGTTTCCTAGGACAGGCATGAGACGAACACTCCTCCTTGCCATCATTATCCAGAAGACACCCTGCTTCGCGTCCTCAGGGTCAGGGAGCCCCCAGGATCATAAGGACAGACATAGGGGTCATGACCTCAGTGCCCTGGTCTAGCTCCCTCTGTGGACAAGGCACAGTCATGCTGGGAGTCTCTGTGCCTGCCTTCCCTTCTCCTTGTCCCTCCCCATCCCAGTGAGGTCACCTCGGCCTCCGCCAGCATCCCTAGCCAGAAAAGGCCTGGGCTGGGACACAGGTGCACGCGGCTTTGTAGTCAGAGGGTCCAAGGAGCTGCAGAGCTTGGCACCATCCTCCTGAGGGTCTGAGGGTTGAGGACGGGCCCCCTCCTAGCCCTGCATCCCCTGTGGTGTGACTGCACGTGGCCACACCTCGACCCTGTCTCCCTGAACCTGCTGCCCGCTTGCTGGGTAAGAGGCGGCACTTCCTCACAGGTGTTCTCTGAGACTGTTAGCTGAGAAGCACCAGAGGACCATCACATTTGGGTAGAAAAATCAGTGCAGTGAAGAATCTGCAGTTATCAAAGCCAAGGTGGGCCCAATGAATCAGATGCAGGCAGCTCTCACCAGAAAATTCCTCTAGTGGTAACTGAGAGCTAGTGGGACACACTTTCCAATAATCAGTGGAGCAAAGTCCATCAGGTAAACCCCTCAGACTGCCATAGAGTGAGATGTGTGTGAAGACTCATCCATAACTGCCTCGAAGATCAAACAGACTGCTAGGCCTTTTTCACAGGAACAGGGACAGAAGGATGTGAACGTGCCGATGGGTGAGACAGACTTGGACTTGGAAGGCACGAGAGCATGGCTTGGAGAAGAGGGTGGATGTGGCATGCCCGTCACACGAGCAGGGCCCTGCCGGCACATAATGTGGGAGGGCCTCCCCACCAAGTCCTCTGGAGGAGGCCCCGGCTTCCTCCACTGCAAATGGCACTTAGGGTGGTATGAACTGCCTGAAACTGTGGGCATGCGTGTGAAGCTTCTGGCCCTGTGCCTGGCATCACCCAGGCAAGGGGAAGACTGCTAACCCAGGATGCCAGCAGCCTGGGGCATACAGACCCCGAGTCAGTCAGTGACAACTCAAGACAATTACCAGCCCTGAGTGCGCAGAGTAGCACCAACTGGGACATGGCCCCAACAGAGGTTTGAAGGGGAGGTGGACTTAGCTGATTTCATTTGTTTTTAATCACTCAGTGATGTCTGACTCTGTGATCCCGCCAGGCTTCTCTGCCATGGGATTCTCTAGGCAAAAATACTGCAGTGGGTTGCCATTTCCTTCTCCAGGAGATCTTCCCGACCCAGGGATCAAACCCACATCTCCGCCTCTCCTGCACTGGCAGGCAGATTCTTTACTGTGCCTGACCAAGTGGTCAGGATGAGGCTTTCCAGGGGAGGAACAAGCACCTCAGGACCCCGAGGCTGCTGGAGCAGCAAGGATGGCTTAGGAAGACAAGAGGTTGGGGCACAAGGGTGAGAGGAGTTGTGGCTGGAGGCAGTGTGACCTCCACACGAGTGGCTGGGCCACCTCGAAGGCTTCCCTGACCACACTCAGTGGAAAGCCGAGATTCAGCATAAATCATGTGGCTGAGCTGGTGCCAGGCCACATTCCACCTACAACGTTTGCAGAGAGCAAACAGAGCAGGCCGAACACCCACACCCAGGAGATAAGGCTTCCAGGGCAGGGAGTCCACCCCACCCTGGCCTCAGCACCCACCGGCCAAATATTTGTCAAGAGCGAAGGGGTAGGTGAAGGTTCAAGCTCTTCTCCTCCTAAAGAAAACCCGGAATGGGGTCCCAGCTCCCAGGAAGCACGCTGAGAGGCAATGGTTCTGAAATGTCAGTCACACCAGTGGAGACATGGCCCCAGCTTCCAGTCATCTCTGTCACCAGGCCAGGTTCCCGCCACCCCTGGCCTGCACCCTGGACATCATCCTCAGAGATGGTGGTCTCAGACGAATGTCTCTAAGCTGAGTGGCTTGAGAGTCACCAGGGTTGAGCTCTCTCTCTGGGTCCCAGATCCCCATGCTGGACAATGGAGGTGGTGCCTGGGCTAAGGCACTGTGGTCCTTAACCATCAGTCTGCACGGCCTGGGTCACCTTCAAAACCCCAGTGCCTGGGTCTCATGCCCAGGAGAGGAGCAGAGTTCTAGGACAAGAAGCAGACATCCCAAACTCTTTGCAAAGGCTTTGGAATGTGTTTCCATAACACATTTGGTCCATGGATGATGTTCCGGTAACTCTTTTCAAACCAGAAGAAATGGCTTCTGTCTCTAGTGTCTAGCAATGCTGGCCAAGATGCCGCTCCAGTTCCCAAGTGGCTCCAGTGCGAAGTTTCCTTTCCTCTTCTTAAGCTTCCATCCCTGTTTTGCCCTGACCGTGGGAGTCACTCCTTCTTGGGTGTCCTCTGGGAGCAAGGACATAGCCTGTGTGTGTGAATGGAGTGGAGCTGGGGATCTGAGCCACCCTGGTGTTCTAGGACTGGAAACTGCCGTCTTTCACTCTGTCTGGTTTTAGATGCTGAGCGGAGGTGAAGTGCTGTTAGAGCCAAGGGTGCTGTACAAAACTAGACAAAAAATTGCCAAAAAGTTTTTATTGGATGTTCACCCCCATCAAATTATTTTTGTGAATAAAACTTCTTCAGCAGGTGGTCTTGGGGAAAGCTCTCATGTGAACTCAGAGTAGGTCCTTTCTCGCTCGCTCGCTCTCTCTCTCTCTCTCTTTTTTTTTTTTTTTGGCCACACTGCCAAGCATGTGGGATCTTAGTTCTCTGACCAGGGATCAAACCTGTGGCCCCTGCATCAGGAGCTCAGAGTCCCAACTACTGGACCACCAGAGAAGTCCTCTGTCTTTTCATTTCTGAATTAATCAAGAGGAGGCAGGCGAAGGTGGTTAAGGGTGTAGATTTCAGAATTACTGACTTCGAATCAGCTCTGCCACATTTTGCTGGCAACTGGTTGTCCCTGGGCTAATTCCTTCCTCTCTGGTCCCTATCTGAAAAACAGTGACAGCAGCAGGTCCCACCCCAGGGGGCTGGGGTGAGACCGGTCTATACCTGCAGGAGCAGCACACACTAAGTGCTCTGGATACTTGCTGTCACGACTGTCATGATGGGGGAAGCCTCACCTGTAGCCACGTGCAAACCCCAGTCAGTCAGGATGGCAACGTGCACTTATCCCTGCTAGACCTCGCTGGGACCCAGAATTTTAAAATAAAAATAAAATTCCAAAAGCATCGGAAAGAGAAAACCCTACCATCTCCAAGAAATCAAAAGTTGGGGGAAATTTGTCTGCTTCTGCAAAAGGGAACAGAAAGGACATAAAAAGATGAGAAAGCCTTCCTTCAAACAATGAGCTTTGGTTACAAGAGAGAGAAAAGGATTCCATCGGCACATTCTTGAGACTGGCAGACCGCCTCCTTCGCTTGTGCAAGGCCGAGAGCTCCGGGTCCACAATCGTCCAGTGTTTTTACTGCAGGACTTGGTTCACTGAGGACAAGGCAGAATTGCTCAAATTCTCTGAATATTTTTCTGGGGTTCCATTTTACTCTGTCAAGGCAGGCACTCTTCCAATAACAAGGCAAGATGTTTCCCAAAGAGGATGTCCTGTGCAAGGTTGTTCAGACACACACCGTGGTCTCCAGGGGCTCGGGGTCAGAATTCCCAAGCTCCCAGGGTAGGGGGTGGTCCTGAAGGCATGTGTGGACAGGAGCCTGTGCCTCTAACTCTGGAGGGTTACAGGGAACTGGCTACAGAACACAGCCAGCCGGGACCCCCAAGCCCTCAGGTGCCCTCCCAGGAACAGCAGCTCCAACTCGTGTTTCTGGAAGTGTCTGTGCTCCCTGAACTCTTTTGGCAGTCAGGGATCGCTGTGATGCCAGGCGGGCCTGTGAGGGTGGCCTGACCTGTAGAGGAACCATGTTCCTGGAGAAGCAGCGGTTCCAGCTCTAAGTCTTGGTTGACTGAAAAGAGCAATCATTCCAGGAGATAGAGTTGAGGGCATTTTCCTGTGTGTGTGTGTGTGCATCTGCGTGTGTGCATGTGTGTGTGCATGTGCACGTGTGTAGAGGCTGGCTAAGGATGAACTTAGAAGAACAGTTTGGCCATTTGATACAAAGACCTGACTCATTGGAAAAGACCCTGATGCTGGGAAAGGTTGAAGGCAGGAGGAGAAGGGGATGACAGAGGATGAGATGGTTGGATGGCATCACTGACTCAAAGGACATGAGTTTGAGCAAACTCAGGGAGATGGTGATGGACAGGGAGGCCTGGTGTGCTGCAGTCCATGGGGTTGCAGAGTCAGACACTACTGAGCGACTGAACAGCAACAGAAGCTGCAGAGAAGGGAACAGTCATCAAGTCAAGAGGACGGGAGCATCAGACGGCAGGAGGAAGCACAGAAAGGGAGGGCAGAGCCCTGAGGACTTCCCCAGGACCCAAGAAAACGGGTCTGAGAGAGAGGCTGGGGCCTCTTCTGGTTCTGAAAGGCAGAGAGAGCAGGAAGGAAGCACTAGTTCTGATATGAGCCCCTCCACCCTTGTGTGGAGGGACTGGGCTCCCAGCAAGTCTAAGGAAAGCCTTCTTTCACCTGCTCACATACTCAGTCACCCACTCATTCATTCATTCACTCATGCATTTAGCAGACACTGAGAGCAAACTGCGCTGAGGGCAGGTCCGGCCAAGGGGGCAGACTTTATTCAAAGCTACACTAGTACCTGGGGCCCGCCTCTCCCTTCCTGTCCTCTCTTGTCCAAGCCCCACCTGAGCAGCTCTGGGGCCACCGAGGGCAGAGTCAGGTCCTGGTGAAAGTGTCGGGACCCAGTGAGGAGGACCAGCTAAGCACCACTGCCCGGGACAGGAACAGCGCCCAGAAATTTGCACAAGGTCCCCTCCTCTGACCCTATGGAGGTGTCTGGGGGCAGGTCAGAGATTCTCTGTGTGGGGACCCTCTCCTCCTCTAACAACTGAGAACTCTGGCCTCTGAGGCTACTCCCATGGGAACACTAGGAGTAGTGCTAAGGCTTCCTGACTCAGTCTACTTACCAGGTGCTCTGCCCTTGTGGCCCCTTTGTCAGTAGGCTTGGTCTTTCTGGGGGACCCATTATGACATCACCCTCCCAATATCGACTTAGATAGTGTCCCTTTGCTTCCCAGGTGGTCAAGTGGTAAAGAATCCAGCTGCAAATGCAAGAGGGGCAGGAGACTCGGGTTCGATCCCTGGGTTGGGAAGATCCTCTAGAGAAGGACATGGTAACCCACTCCAATATTCTTGCCTGGAGAATTCCATGGCAGAGGAGGCTGGTGGGCTACAGTCCATGGCGTCATAAAGAGTTAGACACAACTGAGCATACATGCATACACTCAGTTCAGTTCAGTTCAGTGGCTCAGTCATGTCTGACTCTTTGCAACCCCATGAATTGCCGCACGCCAGGTGTCTCTGTCCATCACCAACTCCCGGAGTTCACTCAGACTCACGTCCATTGAGTCAGTGATGCCATCCAGCCAGCTCATCCTCTGTCGTCCCCTTCTCTTCCTGCCCCCAATCCCTTCCAGCATCAGGGTCTTTTCCAATGAGGCAACTCTTCACATGAGGTGGCCAAAGTACTAGAGTTTCAGCTTCAGCATCAGTCCTTCCAAAGAACACCCAGGGCTGATCTCCTTCAGAATGGACTGGTTGGATCTCCTTGCAGTCCAAGGGACTCTCAAGAATCTTCTACAACACCACAGTTCAAAAACATCAATTCTTCGGCATTCAGCTTTCTTTATAGTCCAACTCTCACATCCATACGTGACTACTGGAAAAACCATAGCCTTAACTGGACGGACCTTTCTTGGCAAAGTGATGTCTCTGCTTTTGAATATGCTATCTAGGTTGGTCATAACTTTCCTTCCAAGGAGTAAGCGTCTTTTCATTTCATGGCTGCAATCACCATCTGCAGTGATTTTGGAGCCCCCAAAAATAAAGTCTGACACTGTTTCCATTGTTTCCCCATCTATTTGCCATGAAGTGATGGGACCAGATGCCATGATCTTTGTTTTCTGAATGTTGAGCTTTAAGCCAACGTTTTCACTCTCCTCTTTCACTTTCATCAAGAGGCTTTTTAGTTCCTCTTCACTTTCTGCCATAAGGGTGGTGTCATCTGCATATCTGAGGTGATTGATATTTCTCCCGGCAATCTTGATTCCAGCTTGTGCTTCATCCAGCCCAGCATTTCTCATGATGTACTCTGCATATAAGTTAAATAAGTAGGGTGACAATATACAGCCTTGACGTACTCCTTTTCCTATTTGGAACCAGTCTGTTGTTGCATGTCCAGTTCTAACTGTTGCTTTCTGACCTGCATATAGGTTTCTCAAGAGGCAGGTTAAGTGGTCTGGTATTCCCATCTCTTTCAGAATTTTCCACAGTTTATTGTAATCCACACAGTCAAAGGCTTTGGCATAGTCAATAAAGCAGAAATAGATGTTTTTCTGGAACTCTCTTGCTTTTTCCATGATCCAGTGGATGTTGGCAATTTGATCTCTGGTTCCTCAGCCTTTTCTAAAACCAGCTTAAACATCTGGAAGTTCATGGTTCATGTATTGCTGAAGCCTGGCTTGGAGAATTTTGAGCATTACTTTACTGGTGTGTGAGATGAGTGCAATTGTGTGGTAGTTTGAGCATTCTTTGGCATTGCCTTTCTTTGGGATTTGAATGAAAACACCTTTTCCAGTCCTGTGACCACTGCTGAGTTTTCCAAATTTGCTGGCATATTGAGTGCAGCACTTTCACAGCATCATCTTTCAGGATTTGAAATAGCTCAACTGGCATGCCATCACCTCCTCTAGCTTTGTTCATAGTGATACTTTCTAAGGCCCACTTGACTTCACATTCCAGGATGTCTGGCTCTAGGTGAGTGATCACACCATTGTGATTATCTTGGTCGTGAAGATCTTTTTTGTACAGTTCTGTGTATTCTTGCCACCTCTTCTTGATATCTTCTGCTTCTGTTAGGTCCATACCATTTCTGTCCTTTATCAAGCCCATCTTTGCATGAAATGTTCCCTTGGTATCTCTATTTTTCTTGAAGAGACCTCTAGTCTTTACCATTCTGTTGTTTTCCTCTATTTCTTTGCATTGATCACTGAGGAAGGCTTTCTTATCTCTTCTTGCTATTCTTTGGAACTCTGCATTCAGATGCTTATATCTTTCCTTTTCTCCTTTGCTTTTCACTTCTCTTCTTTTCACAGCTATTTGTAAGGCCTCCCCAGACAGCCATTTTGCTTTTTTGCATTTCTTTTCCATGGGGATGGTCTTGATCCCTGTCTCCTGTACAGTGTCACGAACCTCCATCCATAGTTCATCAGGCACTCTATCTATCAGATCTAGCCCCTTAAATCTATTTCTCACTTCCACTGTATAATCATAAGGGATTTGATTTAGGTCATACCTGAATGGTCTAGTGGTTTCCCCTACTTTCTTCAATTTAAGTCTGAATTTGGCAATAAGGAGTTCATGATCTGAGCCACAGTCAGCTCCCAGTCTTGTTTTTGTTGACTGTGTAGAGCTTCTCCATCTTTGGCTGCAAAGAATATAATCAATCTGATTTCAATGTTGACCATCTGGTGATGTCTATGTGTAGAGTCTTCTCTTGTGTTGTTGGAAGAGGGTGTTTGCTCTGACCAGTGCGTTCTCTTGGCAAAACTATCTATTAGCCTTTGCCCTGCTTCATTCCGCATTCCAAGGCCAAATTTGCCTGTTACTCCAGGTGTTTCTTGACTTCCTACTTTTGCATTCCAGTCCACTATAATGAAAAGGACATCTTTTTTGGGTGTTAGTTCTAAAAGGTCTTGTAGATCTTCATAGAACCGTTCAATTTCAGCTTCTTCAGCATTACTGGTCGGGGCATAGACTTGGATTACTGTGATATTGAATGGTTTGCCTTGGAAACGAACAGAGATCATTCTGTTGTTTTTGAGATTGCATCCAAGTACTGCATTTTGGACTCTTTTGTTGACCGTGATGGCTACTCCATTTCTTCTAAGGGATTCCTGCCCACAGTAGTAGATATAATGGTCATCTGAGTTAAATTCACCCATTCCAGTCCATTTTAGTTTGCTGATTCCTAGAATGTCGATGTTCACTCTTGCCATCTCCTGTTTGACCACTTCCAATTTGCCTTGATTCATGGACCTAACATTCCAGGTTTCTATGCAATATTGCTCTTTACAGCATCAGACCTTGCATCTATCACCAGTCCCATCCACAACTGGGTATTATTTTTGCTTTGGCTCCATCCTTTCATTCTTTCTGGAGTTGTTTCTCCACTGATCTCCAGTAGCATATTGGGCACCTACCTACCTGGGGAGTTCCTCTTTCAGTATCCTCGCAGAAGCATGGCCGAAAGGAGCTACCCCACGTCCGAGGTCAGAGGTGGTGGCCAAGAGGAGCTATCCCACATCCAAGGTCAGGGGGGCGGCCAAGAGTGCCAAGCTGTGATGGTGCAGGAGCGGCCGAGAGAAGCTACCCCCTGCCCAAGGCCAGGGGTGGCGGCCAAGAGGAGCAACCCCACATCCAAGGTCAGGAGGGGTGGCTGTAAGGAGATACCCCTCGTCCAAGGTAAGGAGCAGCAGCTATGCTTTGCTGGAGCAGCCGTGAAGAGGTACCCCACGTCCAAGGTAAAAGAAGCCCATGTAAGATGGTAGGTGTTGCAACAGGGCATCAGAGGGCAGACACACTGAAACCATACTCACAGAAAACTAGTCAATCTAATCACACGGACCACAGTCTTGTCTAACTCAATGAAACTAAACCATGCCCGTGGGGCCACCCAGGATGGGTGGGTCATGGTGGAGAGGGCTGACAGAATGTGCCCACTGGAGGAGGGATGGCAAACCCCTTCAGGATTCCTGCCCTGAGACCCCCATGAGCAGCATGAACAGCATGCATGCAGTAGGGCCCCTCTACTCTGAGGGTGAGGCCAGGACCCAGGGGCCTTGAGTCTGTTGGTGAGGAGATGGAGAGAGGTTTGGGATTCAGAGATAGGCTGTGAGTTCAGGTCTGCAATGATGTTAACAGGATGAGTGTGGACTGCCGGCCCCTGTCCAGGCCGGAGTCCTTCCTCCTGGGGGATGCAGGGAAATCTCCTCCTCCCCAGTACCCTTCTCTCTCCATGGCACTGGTCATAAGCATGAGGGGGTACTTCTCCCCCTCCTTCCTGCTCCTCTCTTCTTGCCCCTCCCCTCCTAGCCCGACTGCATTCTAATAGGAACCAAGGCTCCAGTGTGGAATTTCAGGTCAGCTGAGACTGGCTGTGTGGCCCTTCTTCCCACTGCCCATCACTGTGTGACAGCTTTTCTTCCAGTTCCTACAGATGTTTTCAGGTCCTAGGACCCTGGTGTATTAAAATGATTCAGCACGGGTTGTTCTGCCCCAGTGTGAGTGCAATATTGATCACATAGTGGGAGGGACAGAATCCCCTGGATGGCAAGGAGATCAAACCAGTCAGCCCTAAGGGGAATCAATCCTGAGTATTCATTGGAAGGACTGATGCTGAAGACGAAGCTCAATCACAGAGTGGGAGGGAGAGAGTCCCTGGGACAGCAAGGAGATCAAACCAGTCAACCCTGAGGGAAACCAACCCTGAATACTCATGGAAGGACTGATGCTGAAGACAAAGCTCCAACACTTTGGCCACCTGGACTCATTGGAAAAGACCCTGATGCTGGGAAAGACTGAAGGCAAAAGGAGAAGAGGGTGGCAGAGGATGAGATGGTCGGATGGCATCACTGATGTAATGGACATGAACTTGGGCGAACTCGGGGAGATGGTGAGGGACAGGAAGGACTGATGTGCTGCAGTCCATGGGGTCGCAAAGAGTCGGATACGGCTCAGCAACTGAACAACACCAACAAGGGAGGGACAGGGAGCCTGGGGATCGAGGCGGAGAGTCAAGGCTGCTGCATTACCCTCAGAACTGGTTACACCACTAGAGACTGCCCACCCAGAAGCTCCCAGGAACCACAACTTCCCACCAGAATGCAGGAGGCAAGTCAGAGTCCCATCATGCACAGAGTACCAGGGCCCCGCCCCATGCGCCGTGGGACAGTCTGGAAGCTGCAAGGAGCTGGCCCATGTCTCCTCAAGGCAGTGCCTCAGGGCCCAGGGGTGTCAGTCACTTGCTGTCCTCACATCCCTCAGCATCCAGAAAGAGCACCCACTGGGGTATCTCCTCAATGCCTAATCCCAGGGTCCCCGGTCCAAAGCACCAAGACCAGGTTCCAAGTGAGAGCCAGGAGGAAGCCCAGCTGGGCTTGTATGAGGGGTGGAAGCTGGGGTTCAGCACTGAATCCAGAAAGAGCCAGCCCCCAGCCAGGTGCAGACTGGCCCCATCCCACCTTGAGGCCGGCCCCAGGCGGCCCAGTCCCCATACCAGCCCTTCCCCCAGACAATGTGTCCTGAGTGCAGAGCAAAGCTCTTGGATAAAGAAGACATAGCACACAGATACAACGGAATATTACTCAGCTATATGAAAGCACAGAATAATGCCATTCGTAGCAACATGGGTGGAACTAGAGAATCACATACTAAGTGAAGGAAGTCAGAAAGAGAAAGACAAATTCCATACGATACCACGTATGTGCGTGTGGGCTAAGTTGATTCACGCATGCTAAGTCACTTTAGTCGTGTCCGACTATTTGGCACACTATGGACTGTAGCCTGCCAGGCTCCTCTGTCCATGGGATTCTCTAGGCAAGAACACTGGAGTGGGTTGCTGTGCCCTCTTCCAGGGGATCTTCCTGACCCAGGGATTGAACATACGTTTTCAGCATTGGCAAGCAGGTTCTTTACCACTAGCGGCACCTGGGAAGCTCTGATATCGCTTATACATGGAACCTAAAATATGGTACAAATGAACCTAGCTACAAAAGAGAAACAGACTCACAGACACAGTGATCAGACTTGTTTCCAAAGGTGAGAGGAGGAAGGCAAGGGATGGACTGGGAGTTTGCGGTTAGTAGGTAACAAACGTCTGCATTTAGAATGGATGAACAACAAGGTTCTCCTGCATAGTACAGGGAACTATATCCAATCTCCTGGGATACACCATAATGGAAAAGAATATGAAAAACAGAATGTAAACCTTCGGTTGATTCGTATTGATGTTCGGTAGAAACCACTGCAATACCGTAAGGCAATTATCCTTCAATTAAAAATAAACAAATTAAAATAAATAAATAAAAACAGAATGTATACATGTGTAAACCTGAGTCACTTTGCTGTACAGTAGAGATTGGCACAACACTGCAAATCAACTGTTCTTCAGTGAAAAAAAAGCCAAGCTATTGCTACAGCAGTGCAGAGCTAGCCTCAGCAGGCAGTGTGACCCTCTTCCACGCTCTCTGGCAGCCGGGGGGAGGGGGCAGGGGGCATGGAGGTTGTGGGTACAAATAGCCAGCCTGACCCTGAGTGTGAGCTGTGCCTTTGCAGGGGCATCTGGAACCTGCCTCCTCTCTTCTGACAGCGCTCAGACAGAGAAGGGGGGCCCATCAGCGCTGACTTGGGGGTGACTTATGGAAAACTTAAAAGTAATCTTTGTCAAGGCGGCTTGGTCATGATGACACATGCACGCCCAGGTCTGGGAGCCAAGCCGCATCTTCACCCTGAGCATTTTCCAGAAGACAGCTCAGAGTCACTGTTTCCTGATCAAAGTAGCCTTCCTGTTCTTGAAAAACTTGAAAAGTCAAGTTTATCTCAGCTCCAAGGACAAACCCCCGAGAGAGTTCTACCTCCCCTCCCTTTAGAGAAGAAGAAAGGTGGAAATCCAGCTGTGCCCTCAACAGCTGCGGGGAGGAGCCTGCAACAGCGGAGAGAACCAGGGCCGGGAGTCAGAGGGCACAGTCGGGGAAGCCAGGCTGGCCAGCACTGGCCAGCAGGGCCGGCCCCCACTCTCTGGTGACTGGAGGGGAGGTGGCTGGGGTAACAGAAAATTAACCTAAGAGCAGAGAGGTGCTTGCCAGGAACCCAGGGGAACCTCAGGGCACCCGGTTCCCCGCCAAAGCCTTTCACTGTCCCCCACTTAAACATTCAGGGTGTAGACTGGCCTCCCAAGGACCACTCCAGACCCAGCTGGGTCACTGGGGGCCATGCGGTGGTATCACGTGCAGACTCTTGGACTTGCCCAGGAGCTAGCAGCTCAGAGCCTCCAGGGTGTTTGTAGCAACAAGGCCTTGGCGGGTGTGGGCTCCCCAAGATCTCCGAACTGTCCCTTCACCCTCTGGGGGAGCTGGGGGAGAAGAGGGAACCAGGCCTCACCCAGGGCTGCCAGGTAGGCAGAATGATCCCATTTCCTGTAGGCAAAAGTTTGTCATGGGTGTTGGGGCGAATTCAGGACCTGCTGTCACTGCAAGGAGGCCCATCCTGGAGATGGAGTTCCCAAGCGAGTGCCTCCACTCTCTGAGCCTATTTTCCCGAAACTCTAGGTTTCTGGGATTCTACAGCTCTCATCCTCCAGGGGTATCCAGGTTGCCTTCCCCGTGGAGCCAGAATGCCAACTTCCCATTAGAAAATTGCTTTATTATCCTGCCCCCACCCCACTCCCACTGTCTAGTTCCCATTCTGTGGTTCTGCCTTTCCCCAGACAGGTGAAGCTCTAGGGTTCTGCCTTTCCCCAGACAGGTGAAGCTCTAGGGTAAGTGCCAGGACTTTTCTCTGCTGTGCTTAGTCGTGTCCAACTCTTTGAGACCCTATGGACTGTAGCCCATTAGGCTCTTCTGTCCATGGGGATTCTCCAGGCAAGAACACTGGGGTAGGTTGCCATGCCCTCCTCCAGGGGATCTTCCCAACCCAGGGATCGAACTCAGGTCTCCTGCATTGCAGGCAGATTCTTTACCATCTGAGCCATCAAGGAGCCTGGGAATACCGGAGTGAGTAGCCTATCCCTTCTCCAGGGGATCTTCCTGACCCAGGGATAAAACGGGGGTCTCCTGCATTGCAGGGGGATTCTTTAACAGCTGAGCTACCAGGGAGGTCTGAGGACTTTTCTGGTCACCGTGAAATAATAAAAAGCCCCCAGTCACTTTGGGTCCCGGAAAGTCTCACTTTAGTATTAATAACTGCTATGTTCAGGCCTCCCTGCAATGCAGGAGACCAGGGTTGGGAAGATCCCCTGGAGAAGGGCATGGCAACCCACTCCAGTATTCTTGCCTGGAGAATCCCATGGGCAGAGGAACTTAGCGGGTCCGTGGGGTAGCAAAGAATCGACATGACTGAGCGACTAAGCACAAGCATAGCACATGTTCAGTTCACTGTAAGCGTCCACATGGCCAATGATTCCAGGTGGTTCCCCACCTTCACCCCCTAAAACTGCACACTACAGGCTTTGCCCCTCATCACTTGACCTCCTCTGAGCCCTCGGGCTCCTGAGGTGTACAGGTGGGGGTGGGGGGCAGCAGCGTGCCTGAGATGTGGGTGGCACCCCCAGCACACTCTCCAAACAAATGTTCTCTCTCAACGTCCGGCCATGCTGTCAGCGGCGCTGCCTCCAACAGGCTGCGGAGGAAGGAGTTGGGTTAAAGATTATTACATAACCTGTTCTCAGGCAACCCCTCCAAAAGTTCTGAAAGGGAGGTGTCCCTCTCAACACTTTGTGAAAGAAGTTTCCTTTGGGGACCCTGGCTGGAGCTTGAGACAAAAGCATCCTATGTTAACATCCTGTTTTCTGAACATGTCCCAGTATCATGAAGCCCCTGGCTTAGGCGAGGGTGGTGGCGGGGCGGGGGAAGGGAAACCAGAGCCTTGGCTCCAAAAGGAAAAAATCTCTCGGGTGGGTGAGGGGGAACAGGCCAGAGCACAGCCCTGGGAGCTGTTGAGGGAGGGGGACATTTGACATTCCACCTGCGCCTGGAGGGGGGTGTACCCCTGTGACCCGCTGCCTGCTGCAGCAGCAGGGCCTTGGTGGCTCTGGGGTGCTTATGGAGACAGGGTCTGCCACAGCCTTCAGAGGTCAGGAGCCCAAGGGTAAGGGTGCAGGCCTAGGGAAGAGCTGCCTTGCTCCACCCAAGCTACCACCCTTCCCTGCTCCTGGGCAGTTTCCTGGTTTGGGGGAGATCAGCAGAGCTCCACCCTGCAGACCTGGAGGAGGAAAGTTTTACTGCAGCACCTCCCAGGCTATTGGGAGGTCAAGCATGAGAATATGGACTGTGAGTAATCAACAACTTGCTGGACCACAGATTTAAAAAATAATCAAGCCTTTCACACCCATTGGACTCGCAGAAAATTACGAAGTCTGACTCTACCAAGTGAGGCAAGATGAAGCACAATGGGGACTTTCATAAGCTGCTGGTGGGAGTCAGGAGGGTTATACAGTATGGAGACCTTCTTTCTAAAGGAATGCGAAGTCAGCCAGAGTCTTGGAAGGGGCCTGAGCAAGAAGGGGTCCAGAGCTTAATTAAGCTCCATCAGCTTCCTGGTAACCCCACTTATGAGTTGGAGTAACCATTTTGGACATCAGTGTGCTAACATTTGGGAAAATGAGGGTGTGCAATCCCTATGACCCAGTGAGTCAAATCTCTTTGTGTTCTTGAAAGAAATTCGCCGAAGTACAGGAGCAAACACAAGAATGTTCTTTGGCAGTGCCGTCTGCTGTTTCACATTTGGAAATTGCCCAAATGTCCATCAATAAAAGACCAAATAAAGAGTGTCAGTGTGTATAAACCTCAGAACAAGGTTGTATGAAACCCATGTTGAAGAAGGATGTGTACCATCCTTTCTATAAAGCGGGAAAATATGAAACCACACAGGTATAATCATAAATAGTTAGGGGTGCAGTAAAAGTCTAACATTGAACACATGTTCAGCCCAGTGATGGTCCTGAGGCTGAAGGGAAGAGAGTAAGATAATAGCAGAATATCCAGATGGTTTAGATGTCGTCTGAAAGCTCTATTTCCTTACTACTGAGAGTAAATAAGGAAAAATATTGAGATATAACAAAGATGAGTGATAGTTACACGAATACCTATTAAAGTATGTATACTTTTCTGTCATTTTTGAAATAGTTTTCAACTTTTAAAAAGTGAAAATGAAGTTGGCACAACAGAAGACTAACCATTTAAAATTGCCCTGTTCAATAGCATTTAATACCTTCACGATGCTGTGCACTCACCACCTCGATCTAACTTCAGAACATTTTCATCACCCCCAAAGGAGACTCCATACCCATTAAGTTGCTCCCCATTTCTCTCTCCTCTCAGCCCCTGGCAAACCACCAATTTGCACTCTGTCTCTAGAGATCTACCCATTCTGGACATTTCATATAAGTGGAACCAAATACTACGTGACCTTTTGTGTCTGGCTGTTTCACTTAGCACAGTGTCTTCAGGTTTATCGCCCTATACCAGTACTTCATCTTTTTCTACAGTTGAGTAATATTCCACTGGATGGAATACCACTATTCGTTTATCTGTTCACCTGTTGATGGGATATTTGGGCTGTTTCCACTGGTTGACTATTATGAATACTGCATGTTCACGCACCTGTCCAAGTCAGGGCATTAGGAGGAAGGTGTCCCAGAGTCTTTTGTATGCAGCCCAGTGAACACATTTTTTAAAAATTTATTTATTTACCCATGCTGTATGGCTTGCAGCATCTTATTTCCCCGATCAGGGAGTGAACCCTGGCCCCTGGCAGTAGCAGGGTGAATTCTTAACCACTGGACCACCAAGGAATTCTCAACGTATTTTCTTATGCTTCTTGTAATAATGCTTCCCAAACAGCTACAAAGGCAGAGTAAACAATTCATTAGGGCAACTCAAGAGATACCAGCAAGTCCTTCTGTGGCTTAAAAATCTTTCTGCGCCATCACACACCTCACCTTTAGCCTTCATCACTTACAATCAACAAATTCTGTTGCTGTAAATACAGTAGCCTCTGAAGGAACAACCTATTGCTTACTATACATGCTCATTTTCAGGCTAAGTGCTGAATAGAAGCACAGAGACGAGCCATTTGGGGAAGGAATTTTCCAGTGAATGCAAACCCCTTCCACTTTGGGACTGGGTGTCCCCACCTACAAATGGTGTGGCTGAGTTTAGAGGTGTCTAGAGCTTCTTCTAGACGTCCCTTCCTGGATTCTGGCTAGCACCAGGATTTAAAGTTACTCTGTATACACGCAGGTTTGGGCTCAAGTTCAGTGATACGGTGCCACCAGGCAACCTTGACCCCTTCAGCCCTCTCCCCCATGGGTGCTCCCCCTCTGCCCTCGTGGGTAACAGAACCTGCTGGGTTTGCTGTTCATGCCTTCCCCAACCGAGCAGGAGGTAAGAAGCTGAGGTCCCATTTTTAAACAGGTTGGATGTTTTCTTTACCAGCTGACTCTCCAGGCAGCCACTACTGCGGTGGGGGTGCAGGGACAGGAGTCTCCTGGCTCATGGAACCACACCCAGGAAAGAAGTACAGTCCGTCCCTTGCCAGGTGAGGGCCTGGGACCCTGGGGAGTTTAGGCTGAGGGTGGTCTGAAGCCTCCCCACAGAGAGCACTTTCCAGGAGCCCTGAGGAGGAAGCGCTTTCCCACAGCCTCCGGTTGGGGCTCCAGGGTAAGGAGGGACCAACAGCAGGTGCAGAAGTCCTTGGATGCTCAAGGTCAGCCAAGGCAGGGCCAGCTTTCAGGTCCCTCTTCCTTCCCCCACACTCCACAATGAGCACAATGACTGGCACAGCAGTCACAGCCTGTTGTGTTATTTCCAGATCAAAGTGGTGGCCGATTCCTTCACTCACCAGAAACGTTCAGGAGAAAATAACCCAGATTCCGCTCCTCCTATGACATTGACCCCATCTCCACCCTTCGCTTGGTAATACGCGCGTGTCTTTTGCTGATTTTTAAACTTTAAAACAAAATCCTAACCCTGGGGAGAGCCGGGTGCATCTACAAGGACGCCGATCGCCAATAAGCCCATGGGAAGCAGGTTGGGAGCGCAGCTTTGGACCCGGTGCGCTCCCAATGGACCCGGGCCAGCTTCCGACATTTGATCCGTGTTGCGAGTTTGGTTTTTCCACCCAAATCTCGGAGACGGTTTATCGTGGGCTTGAAGGGGCCAAAGTAGCATCGCGGGGTGGGGGCTGGGGAGAGCCTTTCCTCCTGCGGCTACCAGAGGTTCAGGGACCCTCGCGGCTTGCAGCAGAGGAGAGCGCACCCCACGACCCATCCCGACCTGCCTTTCCCGGCGCCCGCGCCGGCGCCAGGCGCGCCAGACACTCACAAATTCAAAAATGAAGAGCAGGTCCGGGAAGGTGGTGAAGACAGCGAAACCGCTAGGCAGGCTGCTGACGCCCGACGCCGCTGAGGGGGCCATGCTGGCGGGCTGGCGACGGCCTCGGAACCGCACGGGACGAGCGCTGCTCTGACTCTGCGCTGGCCGCTCTCTTGCTCGGCGGAGCCCAGTGGCCCGGGCGCCCCCGCGCGCGGGTTAAGAGCAGGGGCGCCCTGGCCGAAGAGGGAGGAGTCCCGGCCGCCGCCACCCGGTCCCCGCCCGAAACCGTGGGGCGCGCCCCAAGGGCCCTGCCCAGCGTCATGGGCACAGCCCTGAAACACTCCAAGGTTGAGACTGGGGTTTGACTCCTGAGCCCCACGTCTGGGCGCCACCTTCCATCGGAAGCCGAATAAAGCCATTCGGTGAGGCGCTTTACACTCTTTGCAGGTGATCGGCATTTCTTAAGAATGATCGCCATCAACAGTTGGCTCCCCAAACTCCGCAGGCACCGTGGCATCTCTTGGATCAGCATGGTGCAAACTGTTCTTAAGTTGGGGCTCTTTTATCTTCCTGCCGGGTGCGTTAATATGCATTCAAGTTCACCGTGGCACTAGTTCCCTGCCTTGCAGGGACTGCTGAGACCAGGTACGGTCACCCATGCCTTCTCCCTGCGCCCTCAGAGCCTGGAGCCTGGAACTCTGCACCACCCTGCTCCGCACCACTCGGCGCCGGCACCGCTGGGCGATGGATTAGGCAATCACACCTGCCTTGAATCTTGGACCGTGGAGGGAGCCAGCACTGCTGAGGGCCTGCTAAGTGCCCAGCACCCCCTCGGCTCTTTGCCCACGTGACCTCATTTAATCTCCAGGAGCCTTTCCAGCGGGTATCACCCCACCTCCAGGCTCGGAGTGGAGAAGGACATGCCCAGGCCACATGGAGGGCAATTGGGCCTCTTGACTGGCGACGGCTGAAAGTCCCCACTGCCTCTGTGCCCCTTGCATAAAACCCACACACTCGAAAACTATCTATGAGTCTGCTTCTTTTTTTTATTATATTAACTAGTTTGTTGTATAGTTTTAGATCTCATATATGAATATCACACAGCATTTGCCTTTCTCTGTCTGACGTTTCACTTAGTCTAACGCCCTCCAAGTCCATCCATGTTCTGCAAATGGCAAGATTTTTTTCTTTTTTATGATTTAGTAGTATTCCATCGTGTATGTGTGTGTGTATGTGTGTATCTCACAGCTTCTTTATCCATTCATCTGTTGATGGACATTTAGGCTGCTTCTATACCTTGGCGATTGAAAATAATGCTGCTGTGAACATCAGGGTGCATGTATCTTTTCAGAGGAGTGGTTTGGTTTTCTCAGACATGTACCCAGGTGTGAAATTGCTGGGTCAGATGATAGTTCCAATTTTAATATATTGAGAACCTCCATACTATTTTCCAAAGTGGCTGCATCATCAATTTACATTCCCACCAACAGTGTACGGGGGTTCTCTTTTCTTCACATCCTTGCCAACATGAATTGGAAGTACTAATATTGTTAAAGATTCAATACAACCCCTAACAAAATACTAATGACATTTTTTGCAGAACTAGAGCAAATCACTTTAAAATGTGTACTAAAACACAAAAGACCCTAAGTAGCCAAAGTAATCGTGCGAAAGAACAGAGCTGGAAGAATCACTCATCCTGACTTCAGACTATACTACAAAGCTAGTCATTAAAATAGTACGGTGCTGGCACAAAAACTGGCAATGGAACAGACTAGAGAGCCCAGAAATAAACCCATGCACTTACGGTCGATTAATCTAGGATGAAGGGAGCAAGAATATACAATGGAGAAAAGGCAGTCTCTTCAGTAAGTGGTGCTAGGAAAACTGGACAGTCATATATACAAGAATGAAGTTAGTACATTCTACTATACCATATACAAAACTCAAAATGGATCAAAGACCTAAATGTACGACAAGAAACCATAAAACTCCTAGAGGAAAACGTAGGCAGAACATTCTTTGAAAGAAATTGTAGCAGTACTTTTTTGGATCTGTCTCCTAAAGCAAAGGAAATAATAGCAAATATAAGCAAATGGGACCTAATTAAACTTGAAAGCTTTTGCCCAGCAAAGACAACCATTGACAAATGAAAAGGCAAACCACTGAATGAGAAAAATGTTTGCAAATGATAAAAGGAGTTAATATCCAGCTTATCTAAACAGCTCCTATATATAACTCAACATAAAAAAAAAAAAACCCAATTTAAAAATGGGTTGAAGAATTGAATATACATTTTTTCAAAGAGGAGATGGCCAATAGGCACATGAAAAGATGCTCAACATAATCAGGGAAATGCAAATCAAAAGCATGGTGAGGTCTCACCTCATACCTTCCAGAATGGCTATCATCGAAAAGAACACAAATAACAAATGTTGGCAAGGGTGTGGATCCCTGCCTTTCTGAAGCTCACCCTAGAGAACAGGAGAGTGAGGTCAATCAAACACTGCAGGATAAATGTGTAAAGGGTTTGGTGCTGGGAGGAGAGTGCAGGCAGACCCAAGAGCACCCACCAGCCCAGCCTGGCTTGGGCTTGGGGTCCAGGGAGCTTGTGGAGGAAGGGACCCTTGAGGGGTGAGCAGTGGTTACCTGGAGGGAGGAGGCAGACTTCCCTGCAGAGAAGCAGCAGGCCTCAGGCCTTGGAGGACGGTCAGGCCCTGCTCCTCATGCTGCGAGGTCACAGGATAGATATGGGAATCCCTGAGGGGGTCAGAGCCACTCTGCTGGGGGAGCAGGGGGAAGCCAAGGCATCCAGGGCCGAAGGAAACAGCACAGATGGGTTCTGGCAGAAGAAGACAGGGGAGTCTGAGGAGAGCCTGAGCAAGAAGGGGGAAACGGGTGTGCCAGGCCAAGCGAGACCCAATACATGGGTCCTGGAGGCTGGAAAGGCTCTGATCTCTGTGGGGAGCAGAGTAGCTCCTGGGGCAGAGCTGGAAAGGCCAAGGGCAGGCTGGGCTCAGGAGGAAAGAGGCAAAATTTAAAGAGCATAAAGCACACCTCAAGCTGAGTCATCTCTCTCCTGTTCAGCCCTGAGACTGCTGCATGCGCGTGCTAAGTCGCTTCAGTCATGTCCGACTCTCTGCAACCCCAGGGGCTGTAGCCTCCCAGGTTCGTTTGCCCATGGGATTCTCCGGGCAAGAATACTAGAGTGGATTGCCATGCCCTCCTCCGGGGATTTTCCCGAACCAGGGATCAAACCCATGTCTCTTATATCTCTTGCACTGGCAGGTGGGTTATTTACTGCTAGCGTCACCTGGGAAACACAGCCCTGAGACTAATCCGACTCAATCTCTCTGCCCTGGAGAGGGGCGGGACCCTCACCTCTGCAGGAGAGTTCACCCCCTGCCCAGCGAGTTGTGCCGGAATCTGGCCTAAGTCACCCAAAACATCAGGAAGTACTCGATGCACAGGGAGGCCTGGGCTGGGGGGCCCCCAGAGGCCGACTCACCCTCCAAGCAGGTTGGGGCGAACCGGCTGTTCCCTGTTAAGCTTGTCTCTTCCAGGTGTCACTCAAATAGCCTTTGCCACACAACATGCATTTCAGACTCTGAAGAATTGAGTAAACATTAGAATTTCGCAGGTGCATCCTGGAACAGCCTTGATCACAGGCATTTTGCTCTCAGACTCACACTTCTACCTGGACTTCCTCCTAAGGCCTTTCTATGGAAACTGACCTCTTCTGGACGACCCACTCCCAGAGAAACCGCTTGACTGGGAAACCTTTAGCCTCCCACCTACTGTGCTAGTGGGCCCCCTTTGGCTGTCTGTTCTCTTCATTTGTTTTCTCTTGGGAAAAATACACTTACTAATGTATATTAGTAAGGAAAGTTGTACTAACGCCTCCACCCATCTTTTCCAAATCAAGGCAACTGTTTTCAGCTCTGTACGTTGTTTTTAGTTTTATTTTTTAAGATATCGATTGATCAAGTTAGCTGTCCAGGTCTTAGTTGGGGCACACAGGTCTTCAGTCTTCATTTTGTCACGTGGATTCTTTTAGTTGTGGCATGTGGGATCCAGTTCCCTGGCCAGAGGTTGAACCCTGGCCCGCTGGCTTGGGAGGTGGAGCCTTAGCCACTGGACCACCAGCGAAGTCCTGCACGTCACCTTTTAGGACTCATGAAGAGGCAGACCTGAAACTCAGAGGCAGAAACTCTCTGAGCTTCAGTTTCCACCTGGTGACCTGTTCATTCAGTCAGTCTCAAACACACCCTCCAAGCGCCACGCCCACAATGTCTGAGCACAGGTGACCGGGCTGAGGAGGGAGGCATGTGAGAGCCTGGGAGGTGGAGGGGGCCGCTGTCCCTGGAAGCGTCCCACATGGCAGCCATGAGGGCCTTTGCCAAGGCCAGTGTGAGTTCTCCAGGGAAGAGAGGGGAGTCCAGCCGGTGCCCATGTCTCTAGTCCTTGGAAGGCTTGGTCAGTGCCAAGCGCTTGGGACAAAAACAGGGGTCCAGGGAACAGCCCGTAATTCTATGCATTGGCGTAGGGACCCTGGAGATCTGGGACAGCATAAAATCAGAAAACATAATAAAACCGTAAAACTTCAGCCAAGCAGATTATGAAACTCAGTGCAGAAGAATGGCATGTCCTTTGGAAGAGTAGTAGGAACACTTCAGTAGTGTCTGACTATGTGTGACCCCATAGATGGAAGCCCACCAGGCTCCCCCATCCCTGGGATTCTCCAGGCAAGAACACTGGAGTGGGTTGCCATTTCCTTCTCCAATGCATGAAAGTGAAAAGTGAAAGTGAAGTCGCGCAGTCCTGTCCGACTCTTAGCGACCCCATGGACTGCAACCCACCAGGCTCCTCCATCCATGGGATTTTCCAGGCAAGAGTGCTGGAGTGGGGTGCCATTGTGTTGTTTAGTTGTTAAGTCATGTCCAACTCTTTGTGACCGCATAGACTGGAGCCCACCATGCCCCTGTGTCCATGGGGTTTCCCAGGCAAGAATACTGGAGCGGGTTGCCATTTCCTCCTCCAGGACATCTTCCCCACCCAGGGATCAAACCCACGTCTCCTGCATTAGCAGGCAGATTCTTTGCCACTGCTAGGGAAGCCTATGACCCTCACCTCTCAATATCTAATATTTAACACAGTGCCTGCAACGTGGGAGGAGTGGTGACGGCTTCTTCAAGGACAGGGAGGGAGGGTGGGGAAGGGAAGGCAGTGAGAAAGGAGGGCGACATTACGCATGCCGGCGGGCTTCTGGGGGAACCCAGGACCCTTCAAGCTCCATGGCGGCTATGTCCCACTGGTCTCCTGGACCTGTCAGGAAGCGTGTCCTTTGGGTAAGTTGATTTCTATCACTATAAACAGACCAGTTTTTCCAGCTCTGGGTCTTAAAAAAAAGAAAGGAAGGGCTTTGGCTGCCCCACTTCTTGGTCCATGACTCAGAAGAGCAGAGCTCTTGTAAGGAAGGGAGGGGAGCTGCCAGTGCTTCACCCGGGTGATCGAGATGGAGGCTCCAGAGAGCTGCACCCAGAGGTTTGCAGGACACAGCCTGGCTGCCCAGAGTGGAGAGCACCTCAGCCCCTAGGAGGAGGCCGCAGCTCAGCTCTTTGAGGGCGGCAGGCCTGACTGTGGGGAGCTACCATTGCACCACGGGAGGTGTTTCAGACCCCATAGACTCACAGGCCCACCCCTCCTAGACAAAAGACTTTCTAGACCTCATCCATTTCCCAACCATCCCTAGCCCCATCACCGCTCAGATCCGTCATCTCCTATAGATCCTGTAAACATCAGAGGGACCAGAATCCTGGGATTATCAGATCCTCTGAGGCAAGATGTCACCTCCCCAGCTCCCCTCTCCCCAACTCTGGTTAGTTGATGGGAAGGAGCAACTCTGCAAAACCGATTCTCAAGAAGGCCTGTGACTATACCCACTCAGCACCAGACAAAGGGCTGTGTCTGTACTGTGGGATGCCATGCCGTCTGTGCCGGAGAAGGACACCAGACATCCATGTGCAGACTGAGGAGCGTGGCCAGGACAGCCCAGTATTTGGAGATGAAATGGGGAAGCTGCCAGCCAGCACACTGGGCGCAATCTTCTTTTAAGAAAATATAAATTTGTAAATATGTAGATAAATGATTCCCTGGTAGGACAGAAGCCACACTTTTCACAGTAGATCCCTCTGGGAACAAGATTGATGGGTAAGGGAATGGGGAGGCTGAGGGGAGGAGAGAGATGTCAGTTTTTCATGAATAGTGGACATGGAACAGTGACTTCCAAAGTGGCACTGTGGTAAAGAATCCACCTGCAATGCAGGAGACCTGGGTTCCATCCAAGATCCCTTGGAGGAAGAAACAGCAGCCCACTCAAGTATTCTTGCCTGGAGAATTCCATGGACAGCGGAGGCTGACAGACTATAGTCCATGGGGTCGCAAAGAGTCGGACATGACTGAGCATGCACGCACGGACAAGAAACAGAGAGCTTGTTGTTGGAAATCCCATTCAGGAAAGCATCTTGGCTCCAGCCTGCTGACCTGGGGAGACTCTGCATTCTGCCCCACCAGGAGCTGGTGACTGCAGCCCAGCCAGCTGGGGGCAGGAGACCTTGAACCTCAGAGCTCCCCACTTTCGGAAACGCAATCTTCCTTCTCTCTGCCCTCACATGGTCCCGCCCTCTAGCAGGAAGGCTAGAAGTGTGGCTAGGCAGAGACAGCTGCGCCTCTGAGGCCGTGGGCAGGGAGCTGTGGGGTCCCCGCTGATGAACAGCTCTGCTCTCTGCTTGCCTGGGGGCTGGTGTCGCAGTCCCCTTGCCCCAGGTTTCCTTCCTGCAAAAAGGACCTGATCATTCACATTACCATCCAGGAATCTGGTTGTTCTGAACCGTGGCCCCTGGCTTTCTCTTCTGCAGAGCGTCTTCCACAAAAACAGCCACATACAGGCTCCACTGGTGGTCCAGTGGTTAAAAATCCATCTTGCAAGTCAAGGGACACTGGTTCGATCCCTGCTCTGAAAAGATCCCACATGCCTTGGAGCAACTAAACTGGTGTACCAGAGCTACTGAGGCCATGCTCTAAAACCCTGCTGAGCCTGCAGGCTGAAGCTACTGAAGCCTGTATGCCTAGAGCCCATGTTCTGCAACAAGAAAAGGGACCTCAGTGAGAAACCTGTGCACTGCAACAAAGGGTAGCCCCGCTCACCACAGCTAGAGAAAGCCCGCGTGAGGCAAAGAAGACCCACCACAGTCCAAAAAAAAAAAAAAAAAAAAAGGAAAAACAGCCACATAGTGCGTCAGGGTTGCACCCCTATTTTTATCACAGTTATGGCCCTCTCTCTGGTCCCACATTGAATATACAATAGACATCTAACCAGACATCTTGGAGAACCCTCAGCTTGTTGAGAGTGAATTTGGTATATCTGGGTTTAAAAACTCTCTCCTGTTTACTCACTGAGCAACTTCAGATGAACGACTTGATTTCTGGGTCTTGATTTGCTTGTCTACAGAATGAGAGTAATCCTCTCCCACAAGGATATTTGTGGATTAAATGAGATAACGGGTGTCCTGTGCCCTTTGCGGTGTCTGCCACGTGGTCAGCTTCGGGACTTGGAAGCCCGTCTGAACCAACGCTCACCAGAATTCGTCACTGGGATTCATCACTGTCACCTGTGTGCCCTCTCACACACCTTCACTCTCAGCGGAGACGTTCTCTCCCTTACTGGACCCAGATTCCATTAGAGAACATTCTGGCTGTTACTCACATACCTGCAGCCCCACCTCTGTTCCTGGCGGTCACCTCCTGTGCCCGAGGCTGTTTTTGTCCCTTCCTCTTTCTGCAAGTGGGGGTTTCTGTACTCGTCACTTGGGAGACGCCAGCTGTGAATTCTTGTAACTCAGAAGATGCCAAAGCTATGGGAGTCCATCCACACGGACCTCTGAGACCTAAACCAAAGGGTGATCCGTGGGCGTCACCACCTGCCTAACTTTGTGTTCCTAAAAGCGGTCCTCCTGGCCTTGCAACCCCAGGGGAGGAAACAGGTTCAAAAGGAAACTAGAATTTTCATGAGCAAACAAAATCTCTTAGCCCAGGAGAAACCCATCCTTGATGGACGTGCTTCCCCTGTGGCTCACCCGGTGGTGCCCACTGTGCTGTCAGCTGGCATCTCCTCAGGATGTGAACCAGGCACTCTCCCCCGCCCCAGGGCTGCAGTGGGCAGACCCTCCCTTCCCTCTCCCCACCTCAGTCACCCAGCCAGCCTGCTGTGGACGTTCCACCCTTGGGTGGCCTCCTGGGACTGTGGGGTGAATGAGGCCTGTTGAGCTCAGAAGTAGGTACAGAGGCAGCAGCCCTTTTGGGCTCGGTCTGGGGTCAGCCGTGGTCACTGGGGTTCTGAGCAGCTGCCTTCAGCCCAGAAGGTTCTATTTCTCCCCCATGAAAAGCTCACGCCTCGGGTCCAGCACCTCCGGCTCAGAGAGCCTGGGTTCTCTCCCCCTCTGCACACCTGCATCCAGCTAGTGTCTGAGTCCTGGCCCATGGAGGTGGTGAGGGCAAGCGTGACCACCCTCCCCTCTCCTAACCCCTGGGCTCCCCACCCCCATGTTCTCACTCTTTTCCTGCCCTCCCAATCTTCAGGAGCCCCTCCCTGCCCCGAGGCCCCTCCTCCAAACCAGCCCAGGCCCAGCCCAGTCACAGTCTCTCTGTCCCTCTCCAGAGATCTATTGTAGCTCACACAATTGGTGACACAGTGTGGGTGTGCACAGCCCTAGTTGTGCGAACCACGAGGGATCAGCTCAGCTAATTTCCTGGGCTCACTATTCTACATACGTTCTCTCATTAACTGCCCAACAAAACTGCTACTTAGAAAACAATTTTTTTTAATTGCGGTAAAATACACTTCACATAAAATTTGCCATCTTAACCATTTTTTGAGTGTGCAGTTCAGTGATACTGAGTCCATTCACAAACTGCCGTTCCTTAACCTGCCGAACAACGACTCCCCACCCCCTTATCCCCAGCCCCTGGCAGCCACCATCAGACTTACTCTTTTTATGAATTTGACTCCTCTAAGTGCCTCAAATCATATAACTGAAATCATACTGCATTTTGTCTTTCCGTGACTGGCTTACTTCGCTTAGCACACTGTCCTTAAGGATCGTCCATGTTGCAGCTTGTGTCAGAATTCCCTTCCTTTTTAAAAGCTGGATAATATGTAGTCCACTGTATGTATTAATTATAGCACATTTTGTTTATCCATTTATCCTTAAATGAACACTTGGGTTGCTTCCACATCTAGCTTCTATGAAGGATGCTGCTATGAACATGAGTGTACACGTATCTCCCCAAGACCCTGCTTTCAATTCCTCTGATGTATACCTGAAAGTGAGATTGCTGGGTCATGTGGTCATTTTCATTCTGTTTGAGGAATCCGCTATACTGTTTTTCTTGTAAACTGGTTTGAACCATTTTACATTCTATATTAGTTTTAATAGTTTTTTGGTGGCTTTTTTTTTTTTGGTGGGAGATTTAGGGTTTTCTACATGTAAGATCAGACTGTCTACAAACGGACAGTTTTACTTCCTCCTGTGCAGTTTGAATGCTTTTTGTTTCTACCTCTTGCCTAATGATCTTGCTAGAACTTGCAGCACCATGTTGAGGAGCGTGGTGCAAGTGGCCACCTCCGCTTGTTCTTGACCTTAGGGGACACACCTTTAGCATTTCGCACTGGGTGTGATGTTCATCACGGGTTTGTCATAAGTGCCTTTATCATGTTGAAGTAGTTTCCCTCCATTCCCAATCTGTCAAGTGTTCTTACCATGGAGGTTGTTGAACTTCGTCAAATGCTTTTTCTGCATCAGTTGAGATGATCATATGGTTTTCTCCCTCTTTGTTTTGTTGATGTGGCTGTCCCGCAGAGTAGCAATCCTGTAACTTCTTGTCTTCAAGACCTAGCATTCTCAAACTCTTTAAATTTTGCCAAACTAGTAGGTCTGAGAAGGTATTTGTAGGCTTTTTTTTTTTTTTCGAGTATTAGTCCTGGGTCAGTTTTATCCTTTGCAAATGTTTTTCCGCAGATTATGACTTGTCTTTTGACCAACAGAAGCTTTTGTTTATTTGTTTCTGGCTGTACTGGGGCTCCGTTGCTGCTCGCTGGCTCTCTGTTTGCGGCGAGTGGGGGTTCCTCTTCATTGTGTGATGCTTGGGCTTCTCAATGCGGTGGCTTCTCTTGCGGCAGAGCCCAGGCTCTAGGCTGCTCATGCAGTTCAGTAGTTGTGGTACACCGGCTCAGCTTCAATAGTTGCTCCGCGGGCTGCGGACTCTTCCTGGACGAGGGATCGAACTTGTGTCCCCTGCATCGGCAGGCAGAGTCTCATCCACTGCACCACCCGGAAAGCCCAGCTTGTTTGTTTTAATGAAGTAGATAGACTTTCTCAGCCTTCTCCCTTATGGTTCATGTTTTCTGTGTTTCAAGAAATTCATCCCTATCCCAAGAGTGTGGCTTTTCCTTTTTTCCTGTAGGATTTTAACCCATCTAGAAGTGACATTTCTGCATGGTGAAGGTAGAGAGCCAATTTCATCTTTCTGTGTGATGGGTCACTGTCCCAGCAACACGCAGAGTATTGTCTGGCCTTTCGCCACTGTTCTTGCACCTGCTTTTGTGCTGACTGTGATATCTGGGACATATACACAAGACCCTGGTGGTAATGGTTGCCTCCCGGGAGGTCAGCTGGGTAGTTGAGGGAGAGATGTGAAAAGAAACTTATTTTTCTCCGTTCACCCTTCTGAACCTTTTGAGTTTCGTTTGAACTAATCAGGAAAATAAAAAGAATGGTTTATTTAAACGACTTAAAAGGAAATACCTTTCTAACCATGTGTGTGTTAGTTGCTCAGTCATGTCCGTCTCTTTGAGACAGACTTCTCTGTCCATAGGCTTCTCCAGGCAAGAACACTGGAGTCGGTGGCCATTCCCTTCTCCAGGGGATCTTCCTGACCCGAGGATCGAACTCAGGTCTCCTTTGTCTCCTGCACTGACAGGTGGGTTTTTCACTACTGAGCTGCTGGGGAAGCCCTGGAGCAAGGTCACCATATCGCACACGTCACCCCATTTGCTTCTCATGGGTTCCAAGTGTTTCAGACGTCCCTGGTGGCTCCGACGGTAAAGCGTCTGTCTATAATGTGAGAGACCTGGGTTTGATCCCTGGGTTGGGAAGATTCCCTGGAGAAGGAAATGGCAACCCACTCCAGTACTCTTGCCTTGAAAATCCCATGGACAGAGGAGCTTGGTGCAGGCTACTATCTATGGGGTCGCAAAGAGTCAGGCATGACTGAGCGACTTAACTTTCACTTTTCACTTTCAAGTGCTACTATACTTGTGTTAATTAATACAGTGTTAGAGTAATTTGGGGCTTCCCTGGTGGCTCAGACAGTAAAGATTCTGCCTGCAATGCGGGAGACTCAGTTTCAATCCCTGAGTCAGGAAGATCCCCTTGGAGAAGGAAATGGTAACTCATTCTAGTATTGTTGCCTGGAGAATCCCATGGACAGAGGAGCTTGGCAGGCTACAGTCCATGGGGTTGCAAAGAATTGGACACGACTGAGAGACTCACACACACACACTAGAGTAATTTAGGTGGCAGTAGTGATAAAGAATCTGCCTGCCACTGCAGGAGATATAAGAGACATGGGTTCAATCCCTGGGTCAGGAAGATCCCCTAGAGGAGGAAATGACAACCCACTCTAGTATTCTTGCCTGGAAAATTCCATGAACAGAGGAGCCTGGTGGGCTACGGTCCATGGGGTCGCACAGAGTTGGACACGCCTGAGCGTCCTAAGTGAGTGAATGTGGGTAATTTACTGCTTTCTCCCGTGATTGCTTTGCTCTTGTGCTGATGCATCATTTCCACTGTGCTGTGGTCTTTGTGGCCACCAAGTTCTCCCTGCATTGGAAAGCAGGAGGTGGTCTGGTGACTGGCCACTAAAAACTTCACAACTCTTGGTTCAAAAACCCACAGGCTGGGGCCAAAAGGGAAGATGTATGCAATCTTCGCTCCTGGTTCTGGATTCTGTCTGCCAGTACATCCACTAGGGAAAAGTAACAATTTGGGTTTGTTTTTATCAGCTGTGGCCTGCTGACAATGCAGAGAAGAGAGCTCAGCCCTTGAACAAACTGTAGACACCTCAGCGTTGGGTGGGGCATGGAGGCAGGGCTGGACCAGTGCATAAATGGGTGAAGGGCATGTAGTGCCCAGAGCCACCACGGGAGATCCCGCCCATGACAAGGTCATGTGAAAGGGAACTGTTAAGCAAGGCTTCAGGACTCAAGGGGCTCCCTAGGCTTTCTCGAGCATATACCTCAAAACCAGAATCTGTCTGTTTTACTATTTCATGACTTTCACCAACTCTTCTGACATTAACAGGGGCCTATCCCTGACCACCTTTCTCTGGAGAAAATCAACTTAGGGCTCTAGCTAATAAGTCTCCTGGACATGAGAGGAATATTTCAAATCAAACCCCCTCTGTTAGCATTCTAGCTTGCTTGGCAGGTATATCCAGACTCTTGCAGCTACGCATATGATTATTTATGGCCTCCCAACTGTGAGAGGCATGGAAAGCCTAAAACATAGAGCCTTTCAAAGAGCTAAAAGTTATTAGAGTAGTGCTGGTGTAGGATTTCATTATTGGGCCAATGCTTGTTGCTAAGTTCCCATATCTCTTATCCACTGTGCACCTGGGAATGCATTAGTTAACATAGTTAGAATGTAAGAAAAACAAGTATAGCCTTGAAATTAACCACATCAGAACTTTGAGCTAATTGGTTCTTTCTTGTAACTTACTGCACCTTTGCTTTGCGAAAAATGTAACTCTGTTTAGCATTTTCTGAGGCTGACATAGATTAGAAATATAAAGAAAAAACACTTTGAGGGAAAATAAGTTTTCTGGTTGAGCAGCCTTTATCAAAAGAGGATCATAAAATGTTCACAGGCCTCCAAGGCCAGAAGATACTGTACACAACATCATTTGTGGGAAAGGTATGCAGAAAAAATCCTGGTTTCAATAAGGGCAAAACTGCTGGAATGTTTGGGCTGACTCTATATGACCTTGCATCTTTCCTTTCCCTCTATGTGTAAGGCAAGGTATAAAAGTACCTTTTAAAAATAAAACTATTGGGCCTTGCTCACAGAAGCAGCTTGGTCTCCCCATGTCAATCATTCTCTCTCTCCATCTCCCTCTCTTTTTCAGGCTGATCCCTTGGAGTATAGAGGCTCCCTGCGTTCACTTATCTGCCCGGGTTTCTAAGACCTGAACGGGAAGACATTCTGCGTCTTCACTCCCTCAGGAGACCTGGAGGGCACCTGTGGCCTCCATGAATAGGGCAAACTTCTTGTCTGGGAGTTTTATTGGCTTTCTATGTAAACCAAGGAATATTAGCCTCTTTCTCTCCTCTATTTTCTTATCTTCAACATTCTTTCCTTATCTCTCTCTAAATCAATCGCCGATGCCATTTCTCCTTTGCGTTTCCGTGGATCCTGTGGGGGCTGGACCCCAGCAATGTAGAGCCCTAGAAAGCAGAAGTGAGACTGAAGCCAGAAGGCACTGCTCTCCTGGTGGAACCCCGGGTCTGTGGACATCCCCTGGGTGGCTTGACTTCCCGCTCATCATCCTGACACCACAGCCCATGGAGACTCCAAAAGGTTCCGCCCATGGTCCTTTTCCTCCCTCTCCCCCACCGCCCTGGTCCAAACCCGAGGCCTCCGCCACGATGCAGCCTCTGTGCGGGTCTGGAGGTGGCTTTCTCCAGCCGTGCTCAAGGTACATCAAGCCTGCGCTTACAGCCTTCTGGTGGGCTCTCTTCCCCAGCGCTGCCCAGCTGCCCTGCCCACCCTACCCTCATCTCAGGGTCTCACAACCCTTCCTTCCACTCCTTGAGCAGAGGAAGTATGTTCCTACGTCCGGGCCTGTGTGCTCTCCCCACCTGAACACTTCTTCTTGGGGGACTCAGGCACCTGATCTCTCAGAGACCTTCCCTGACAAACCTGCCTCCCCATTTCACTTATTTTCCCCCCCCATCATTTCTCATGGCTTTTCACTTTCTTCAATTGTAAATCAGCTGCTTCTTCCCTGGCCGTCCAGTTGTTAAGACTTCACCTTCCAATGCAGGGGCTGTGGGTTCGCTCCCTGGTCAGAGAGTTAAGATCCCACATGCCAAGGGGCCAAAAAAAAAAAAAAAAGGCAGGAAACAGGAGCAATATTGTAATAAATTCAATAAAGACTTTTAAAAAATGGTACACATGAAAAAAATCTTTCAGAAATAAAATTACTGGTTTAATGAATGTGATTACTATTTACAGGGCCTCCCCAGTGGCACAAACAACCCACCTGCCAAAGAGATGTGGGCTGGGTCCCCGGGTCGGGAAGGCCCCTGGAGAATGGCACCCCACTTCAGCCTTCTTGCTGGGACAATCTCATAGACAGAGGAGCCTGGTGGGCTGCAGTCCTGGGTCAAAAAGAGTTGGATATGACTGAAGCGACTTAGCATGCATGCATTACTAATTACTTGTTTAATGAACATTTGCCCTCTGGGACGCCTGCCTTGTTCTCCAAGCCTGCAACACCGGTGGCACAGAGAGGTAATAGTTGCTGAGTGAGTAAAGGAATCTCAGCAGGTAACATGGTGAGATCCTTTGAGAAGCCAGCCTAATTCACAAAGCATTGCTGGTCGTTCATGTTTTGACACACCAGAGCTGGGCTTCCCCAGTGACTCAGACGGTGAAGAATCTGGCTGCAAAGCAGGAAAACTGGGTTCAGTCCTTAGGTTGAGAAGATCCCCTGAAGCAGGGAATGGCAGCCCACTCCAGTATTCTTGCCTGGAGAATCCCATGGATGGAGGAGCCTGATAGGCTACAGTCCATGGGATTGCAAAGAACTGGACAGGACTGAGTGATTAACACACACACACACGCACACACGCACACACGCATGAATTAGTCTGCAGTTAACGCAATCAATGCTGGAGCTGCCTTAGAGCAAGTGCTTGCAGCTGCGCCCTGGGTTGGAAAGCTTGAGCCTCTGAACAGGATCCGGAAGTGCCATATTCTGAAACATCTGAAGTCTGGTTTATGGTGTGCGCTGCCTACATGAGGCTACCCTACTCTCTAAAATCTCCCATCGGCATCCTCATTTTCTCTGTTGATGTACATTTCCTCATCCTTGGAGATCAGCCAGAATTCCATCCACAGGCTCTCATTTTGCCCTTGAAATGATGTCTGATGTGATGCTCACACGTGGCGAGAAACTTCCCTGCCCTTGTCTGTGTCTGTGTCTCTGCATTCACCTTCCGCTTCTTCTCTAATTGGTGCCTCTCAACTCCAGGTACACACCTGTGTGGCCCCAGCACCTCTCCTTCCTGCACTCTGAGGCTGGCTTCTTCCCAGGGCTCTCCTGGCACCTTATGTCTCCCACAGTAATTATTTATTACCCATGGAACAGGTCTAGGAGCTTTTCAAGGAAGGAACAATCTTAATCATCTTTCTATCCTTAAGGCCTACAGTGTACATGTTTGATGAGCAAGTCGTGCATGAATGTGTGAATGACCAAGTGTGTGGATAAGTGAGGGAGTGAATGAATGATCTGTCTTCCTGGCTGTCATGGTGTCTCTCTGGTGGTTCTGACCCAGGACAAGCAGGGGAACAGATGTGGGTGGGCAGCATCTTCCTTTGTCCTTTGGGGCTGATGCTGGAGGCAGCCCACCCACGTTCACCCCCACACGCCTTCTTCTTTTCTCAAGACCCAGATTTTGGTCAGGTCCCAGGTCCCTGAAAGCTCCGTGACACCTGCGCAGGCTTAGTGCTTCCCAGCCTTTCCTGAGCCAGAAAGGGTTTGGTCTGCTGGTGTTTTACAAGGTTTAAAGATTCTTTTTTAGTATTTATTTACTTGGCTGTGCTGAGTCTTAATTGCTTCAGTCCTTGTTGGGGCATGCAGGATTTTTAGTTGTGGCATGCAAACTCTCAGTTGCAGGCATGTGGGATCTAGTTCCCTGACTAGGAATCAAACCTGGGCCCCCTGCATTGAGGGCACAGAGTCTTGGCCAGTAGACCACCAGAGAAGCCCTTAAAGATTCTTTTGGGAGTGGACACAACACATGGATGCACACGGACACACACACACACACACACACACACACACACACACACACTCGGGTGGATGAAAAGCAGAATTTTTTGTTACTTAAAGCTCCAGATGGGAGAAGGCCTCCAGGCAGGGCCAGTCTGGGGGACCCAGCACCTAGGGGTAGAAAAACAGTCAGCTGGAGCTGTGGGTGCAGCCTGGGTGTGGCAAGTGGGTGGGGCTAACTAGATTTCACAGGCTGCCCATGGACTGGCCAATCTGAATGACTTGGCATTATAAACCCCAGGGCCTAGGGCCTACCCCTGGTTGTCCCGTATGTGTGGCACCTGGTCACAGGCCGTGAGGCACAGCCTGATAAGGGAAGTGGCTGGAGTATGGACTTGATCAGCTGCTCAAGAAAGGGAAATGACAAGCCTCTAACCACGGCCTCAAAAGTGGGTCAAGAGAGTGTTCAAAACAAAGCTCTATTGCAACTGAGCCCTTTAATGTGAGTTCCACAGTGAGTTATGCAGCCGTAAAGCACCTGAGCCGCAGGGACAGTGAGACAAGGGTCATTTTTCTACCTCGGGGCGGGAGGTCCAACCAACACCTCCTTCCTCGGGAATAGCCCGAAACACACAGAGAAATCAGGGTCCTGCCCCAAAGGACGACTTAAACAAACGACTCTGGAGATAGGACGAGGTTCTGGATAAATGCAGGTTCTTCTGGAGACACAGAGGAACGACCAACCCAGAGAGTGCTGCTCGGTCAGCTACATCTGCCCTGTGGCTCTAAAGAGGGCCGCCCGAAGGCACGTGTGGTCCCGGTGCTCGGCCAGCGAGCACCCTTCACGTGGACGTTCTCGCGCTAGGGATGCTCGAGTGAGGGGAGAGGCGCAATCACAGAGCAGCAGCGAGCCCGACCCGGGAGCCCCAGCTCTGTCTCAAGCCCTCTCCTCTCACCGTGGTCTAGAACCAACAAATAAATCGAGAGCAGTCTCCCTACAGAGCTGTCCAAGGGCCAGCGGTCACGGCCACGCCATCCTGCTCACAGCACCAATTGTTCTCTGAGACTTAAAGGTCCCTTTGATGGTGCCCAGCACAAAGGTCCTCAGATAGATGAAAGCCAGACTCTTTGTTACTTACAGCTCCAAACCAGAGCAGGCTGCCAGCAGGGCCACACAGGCGCGCACACCCGCGGACCAGGGACCAGGCAACCGTTGCTGCAGAGGCCACTCGTGTGTGGCAAGTGGGGTAGGGTCGCCTAGGTTGCTCAGGCTCCCTGTGGATGGGCGAGCTTGAGTCACTTCTCGTTTCTTCTGGAGGCGAATCCTAGGCTTCCCATCACAGTCTCGATGACCCCACCGTCCTGGCTCTCCCACTGCAGAGCACCCCCCACCACCACCATGGCCTCTGATGCGTGGGAACTGGACATGTACCAACTGTGTACACACAAGGGTGTACACACACACCTCTTGCGACTGGCTCCAGGGTGCACAGCTGGACGAGAGACCCTGGAATGTGGTTTGGGTTTCTAATACTCCACAGCTGGCACAGGACTGGCCATTGTCAGCGTGTGCTGGGCTGTGCCACTGGTCACTGGGTGCCCTTAATCCTCCGTCCGGGCGGAGGACTGGAGCCCACGAACCCACGACGGGACTGACTCAGGGCGGGCTGGGCCCTCAGCCCCGCAGCTCTGCTGTTTCTAGCAGCGTTGCACAAAGTGGTTACGGGGCGGTTTGTGCCAGCTCCTGGTCCCTGGAGTGGCTGTTATCGTATCTGGGGATCTCAGGAAGGGGCCCTCAGCCAGCGCTGGGAGGGCTGCTGGGTGTAGGTCACACTTCATGAGTTCAGGCCCACTTCTTTCACTGGAGGCTGTGTCAAGTCAATCTGCCTCACCCACCCCCCCCAGAAGCCTCAGTCTCCTCACTTGTCAAGTAGACACACTGGTGGCTCCACCTCTTGGGCTGCTAAAGGGTTAAGCCAGCCTTTCCTACCTGGAGCCCATCCAGGTGAGTGTGTGCTGAGTCACTGCAGTCGTGTCCAACTCTTGTGGCCCCATGGACTGTAGCCTGCCAGGCCCCTCTGTCCATGGGATTCTCCAGACGAGAATACTGGAGTGGGCTTCCATGCCCTCCTCCAGGGGATCTTCCCAGCCCAGGGACTGAACCAGGGTCTCTACATCTCCTGCATTGTTAGGGGGAGGGGCCAAGTGCAACCTAGTAGAAGTCGAGAGGCTGGATTCTGCACTTGACTGAGGGCTTGGAGGATGTTAGGGTGCAGATATGCAGCTGGGCGAGATGGAGGATGTTCTAAAAAGTTCAAGAACAGAGACCAGAGTGGAACCAACTTCACGGGAGTGAGCGTGGCACTGTGAGGTCACGGGTACCTGAGGAGGAAACCTGGAAAGGGCCCCTGAGGTCAGCTTGGCAGCAATGTCATGGCTTTAGGTCACACAAGAGATCAAATTGCCAACATCCGCTGGATCATGGAAAAAGCAAGAAAGTTCCAGAAAAACATCTATTTCTGCTTTATTGACTATGCCAAAGCCTTTGACTGTGTGGATCACAATAAACTGTGGAAAATTCTGAAAGAGATGGGAATACCAGACCACCTGACCTGCCTCTTGAGAAACCTATATGCATGTCAGGAAGCAACAGTTAGAACTGGACATGGAACAACAAACTGGCTCCAAATACGAAAAGGAGTATGTCAAGGCTGTATATTGTCACCCTGCTTATTTTACTTCTATGCAGAGTACATCATGAGAAACACTGGGCTGGAGGAAGCACAAGCTGGAATCAAGATTGCCTGGAGAAATATCAATAACCTCAGATATGCAGATGACACCACCTTTATGGCAGAAAGTGAAGAGGAACTAAAAAACCTCTTGATGAAAGTGTAAGTGGAGAGTGAAAAAGTTGGCTTAAAGCTCAACATTTAGAAAACGAAGATCATGGCATCTGGTCCCATCACTTCATGGCAAATAGATGCGGAAACAATGAAAACAATGTCAGACTTTATTTTTCTGGGCTCCAAAATCACTGCAGATGGTGACTGCAGCCATGAAATTAAAAGACGCTTACTCCTTGGAAGAAAAGTTATGACCAACCTAGATAGCATATTCAAAAGCAGAGACATTACTTTGCCGACTAAGGTCCGTCTAGTCAAGGCTATGTTTTTTCCTGTGGTCATGTATGGATGTGAGAGTGGGACTGTGAAGAAGGCTGAGCACCGAAAAATTGATGCTTTTGATCTGTGATGTTGGAGAAGACTCTTGAAAGTCCCTTGGACTGCAAGGAGATCCAACCAGTCCATTCTGAAGGAGATCAGCCCTGGATGTTCTTTGGAAGGAATGATGCTGAAGCTGAAACTCCAATACTTTGGCCACCTCATGTGAAGAGTTGACTCATTGGAAAAGACTGTGATGCTGGGAGGGATTGGGGGCAGGAGGAGAAGGGGACGACTGAGGATGAGATGGCTGGATGTCATCACTGACTCGATGGACGTGAGTCTGAGTGAACTTTGGGAGTTGGTGATGGACAGGGAGGCCTGGCGTGCTGCGATTCATGGGGTCGCAAAGAGTCAGACACGACTGAGCGACTGAACTGAACTGAACTGAGGGACGCTTTGACCGGACAGACAGGGAGGCTCTCATGGGAACCTCCAGGCATGCATGTCCTACAGCTTGGTGATGTAGTGGTGGAAATCAGTTACAAGACCCTAACTGTGGGCTCACATCTCAGGGTAAGAGGCTGAGATTTGGAAACGAGAAGGAGTTTCGGGGGGACCCAGAGCTGATCTCCAGGGTAAGGGAGCGGGGACAAGCTGCCTCAAATTCAGGCCTTGGAGCTCGCTTGAAAAATCTCATCTGTGACCAGCACAGTCTGAGGACACAGGGACTGGGGTCAGATCTGAGCCTGAAAAGTCCAGAGAGGGAGGGACTGGCTGGTGGCCTGCTCCCCTGCTGGAGCCCAAGTATGGGCAGTGTGGGGTGTGGGGTGTGGGGGACAGGGATCTGGGGGGAAGGCAGCTAAGGGCGTAGGGGGTGGGGGTGTCAGCGAGCGAGGGCCCTGGGGTGGTCTTGCCTCGGGTGGGAAGGGGCCACCCTGAGGGACTGGAAGGACTGGAGGCCAGGTTGGCTGCCCAGGCTCCCTTAGTAAGCAGAGCAAGCAGCAGGGCAGACAGAAACACAACCTTCCTCAAGTAGGGTCTGCAAATCACAGGTGCACTGCAAAGCCCTTGAATCGGGGGGTGAAGAGTGAACTGAAGGGACAGAGGAAAATTAAAATGCAGGGACCTCCCTGCTGATCCAGGGGCTGAGGCTCTGTGCTCCCCACACAGAGGCCCCAGGTTCGATTCCCGGTCAGGAAGCTAGAGCCCACACGTTGCAACTGAGACCTGACACAGCCAAATAAATAGACAGACATTAAAAAAAAAATTAGAATGCAGCTGCTTTTCAATCGCCTTGCACAAACGCTCATGAACGTCAGTCTGTGGGAAGGGCTGGGCTTGCTAGGAGGTATAGAAGCTACTTTATTTCCTTCTTCCTCACCGTGCCCTTCAAACACCATGCAGAGTCCTTCTTCTCCTGACTCCTGGTTGAAATCTCAGCTTCTCTCCTCACAGCCTTGTTGTCCAACAAAAAGATAACATGAGCAAGCCACATTGCTGCATGCTTAATTAACTCTAACATTCTAGTAGCCACAGTAGAAAAAGCAAAATGGGACAAGTAGAGTTAATTAATTTTAATAATGTATTTTATTATAATGGATAATGGATGGGCCACCTGATGTGAAGAGCTGACTCACTGGAAAAGATCCTGATGCTGGGAAAGATTGAGGGCAGGAGGAGAAGGGGATGACAAAGGACAAGATTGTTGGATGGCATCACCGACTCAATGGACATGAGTTTGAGCAAACTCCAGGAGATGGTGAAGGACAAGAAAGCCTGGCATGTTGCAGTCCATGGGGTCGCAAAGAGTCGGGCACAGCCTAGTGATCGAACAACAATGATAACAATGTATTTTACTTAACCCAGTATATGTAAAATATTATCATTTAAACAGTTAATGTAAAATAGGAGATGTTTCACACTTTTTCCCCATACTAAGCCTTTGAAATGCAGTGTTTTTAAACATTTTATTTTTTTGACAGTTTTCTTGGCTGAACATAAGCTTTTTAGTTTGATGTAGTCCCACCTGTTAATTTTTGCTTTCACTGCCAGTGCCTTTGGAGTCCGATCCAAAAAACTACTGCCAGGAGCAAGGTCAAGGAGCTTACTGCCTATGATTTCTGCCAGAGGCTTTATGGTTTCTGATTTGACATTCAGACCCTTCATCCATTTTGTGTTAGCCTCGTGTATGTGGTGTGGGGTAGGGATCCAGCTTGGTCCTCTTGCACATAGCTCTCCAGTTTTCCCAGCACCAGTTCCTGAAGAGACTGTCCTTGCCCTGGTTTGCTTTCTTGCCTCCTTTGTTGTAAATTAACTGACCATAAATTTATGCATTTATCTCAGGGCTTTATGCTATTCTGTTGATCCATGTGTCTGTTGCTAAAGAAACCAGAACAAATGAACAAACAAAAAACTCATAGCCACAGAAAACAGAGGGGTGGTTGTCAGAGAGCCCGGGCCTGTGGGGAGCACAAAAGGGTGAAGGGGCCAGTCGCGTGGCGACAGATGGGAGCCACACTTTTGTGGTGGTCACTTTGCAGTATACATGAATATCGAACAGTTATGTTGTACACCTGAAGCTAATATAATGTTTGTATCAGTTTTATGTCAATTAACAAAATGAAGTACAGTATGTATTTTTCAATTCCAGATTATCTCTATTCAGACTGGTCTCATTTCAAGAGTACAATAGCCTCATCTGACTCTCAGATATCAAGGAATGGTTTTGTTTCCAGGTATTTAAAAAATCTGGTCCAGTCTGGAACTAAAGCTGTGATTTATTCAATTCAAAAGTCCCTTCCCCACCCTGGACAGATTTGGGCTTGGAAACCAGCCTTAGAAGAAGGTGTGTGTGTCGGGGATGGGGGAAATAGGTGGTCTTCCACTGATAGGTGGTCTTTCTGCCCCTTTGCTCCATCCCTCTTCCTCTGCCCAGGGTTAGGGGCCAGGGACGATTAGAGGTCAAGGACAGAATCTTGGGCATGTGTCTCTCTGACGTTGTACCTGCTGGAGTAACATCCTAGGCTGCCTTCTTCCATCCTGTGCTTCTATGCTGGGGAACAGTGGTTCCCCGATGCTTGCACTCAGCTCTGGGCTGCTGGCTGTCCTCCACTCCTGGATTCCCTTTGGGGAGGTCACCTTGCCTCTCCAGGCCTCCTGAGCCCTTCAGAGATGCCCATTCCTGTGACTGCCCCAGCGGCCCACCTGCGAGGCAGGGCACACCTGCCATTACTCTCCCATTTTGCTCTGGGAGCAGCGCCAGCCCTTTCTTGCTCTTAGATGCTCCAGGGACAAATCTGGTGCTGCTCCCTGATGCCCACTCCCCAACCCCCAGGGGACCCACCCAAGTTCTCTGGTGACTCCCTTGATGCCCATTTGTTTGGTCTGCAATTACTGTCCTCCCTTACCCTCTACCTTCAAAGTGGATAACAGAGAATAATAGTGGCAGAACCTTCCTTTGCTGAAACCTACGTGATTGGATTTCCTGTCTCTCTATGGAGACGCCAAGACCCCCTTATCAGCCTGTGACATTTACAAATACAGTCAGGAAGGGTGCGCCCACACCAAAATATTAACATTGGCAGTCCCCAGGTATAAACATTCCAAAGGATTTTTATTTTTGCATCTTGAAATTTCTTATTATATAAATGCCTGAAATTTATTATTTTATTATAATTTTAAAAATCATAATAGTGAGATTATATAATCATAATTATTAAATTATAATTTAAATTTATTATAATTTTTTGAGAAAACCAATGACTCTGGGAGTCAAGTAAGATAAGAATATGAATATTTAAAGAAAGCATACATCAAGAGTGAAGTGCATACCAAGCGTTTGTGTTCCAGGTCTGTGCGCACACGTGTAAACAGGATGCTGCGTATTTGGAGAGGAAAGCTTCTCTGCTCCCCTCCCTGACTCTGTTCTGCGTCATCTCCCAGGCTCCTCGCTGGCTGCTACTGTTTTATTACCTTTTCCAGGGGCAGAATCTGGCTGGACGTTGGAAGGTGATGCAAGGAAAGAGGGGTTGTTCTTTAACCTCTGCGTCTACTGGTTGTGTGGCTGCTGCTGCAGCCCAGGACTCCAGGGGCCTCGGGGGTCCCCCTGGAGCAGTGGTCCGCTTGCAGCAGCACCCACAGCAATGCCTCCTGGCGTGGCCACCTTCCCTCTCTGCTCCCCTGGCACTTGCCTCCTGCAGTTATAGTCTCTGAGTTACCTCTCATTCCCCTTTTCGCTCTTCAGCCCTTCAAACCAAGTGCAATGTCAACTACAGACTGGCACTTGCCATCCACCTCTACAAGGATTAAATCATGTGCTGCCGCGGCTGCTGATTTTCAACACCCCCTGAAAGGAGTTCAAGGTGGAGAGCAGGAATGAGGCACTCTGTACTCAGGGGGAAAAACTGGCGGGACAGGTCTTCAGATAATTAGATACTTTCAGGAGCTGATTTTATGAGCCCAGTTCTTGTATCTCCCCATATCTGTTGTTGTTCAGTTGCTAAGTCGTGTCCAACTCTTTGCAACCCCATGAACTGCAGCACGCCAGGCTTCCCTGTCCTTCAGCATCTCCCTGCCCCATATCTAGAAAAGCTCTAAATCCTTCAGGATGATGTTTCTCCTGACTAGCAGAAGCTTCATGAGACTAGTAGAAACCTTTTGCAAAATATGTGCTTGATTGCATGTACTTCCCCTTCACCAAAATCAGATATATACTGACATTTCCTCCCTGTCTCTTGGGAGCAATTTCTTAGAGCTATCTGAGGTGCTGTCTCCTGGCCATAGTCCTCATTTAGCCCCAAATAAAAATTAACTTGCAACTCTTGTGCATTTTTTTAAGTCGACAGAAAAACCTTCCTGAGTTAAATCCCATCTCTTTGAAACACCTAGCATGGCTTCATTTTTCCACACTGGACTCTGGCTGTTTCACAGTCAGCCAAGTGCTTTCCCATCATCAGCCCACGTAACTACGTATGCAGCAGCATGGTCCACTCTGTACCTCCTGGCTGCGTTCTCCACTGCCCAGGGGGACCAGGTGTGTGGTTGTAACATGGCACGCTGGCCCTAGGCCTGCAGCGGCAAGTGGCCCCTCAGGCCAGGCCTCCTGGCCTCTGTGCCTAACGTCCTCCCGGGGATGCCACCTCTACCCTCAGCGACAGGGCTCACCTCTGGAGATCTGTCCCATCGACCTGAGAAGCCTTTCACATTTGGCTTCGGGTCACGTTGACACCCCAGCTATGACTCCAGATGGTCTGCACTGAAGGACACCTTTGGGACATTTAAACCTTCATCTTCTGGATAAGGAAATGAAATTGACACAGAAGTGGAGAGAAATGACCTGTCCAGGGTTACACAGGAACTCGATGGAACAGCCACTGCCAGATTCCAGGCCTCTTACATCTTGATCCAAACCACTTAAAAAAAAAACAAAAACAAAACTTAATTTTAGATCATTGTAGATTCCTATGCAGTTTTAAGAATAACACAAGAGAGACCCTGGTACCCTCTGTGCAGTCTCCCTCAGAAATAACAGGTTGCAAAACCATCGTACAGCATCACAACCAGGATGTGACTTTGACGCAGACCCCTGGTCACGTTGAGATTCCTCTCCTGTTATTTGCTTATTTGTATGTGTGTGTATATTTAGTTCTGTGCGGTTTTACCATGTGTATATTAGTGCCTCCACCTCCACAGTCAAGATACAGAACATTTCCCCAAGGATCTTTTGTAGCACAGAGAACTGTATTTAATATCTTGTAATCACTGCAGATGGTGACTGCAGCCAAGAAATCAGAAGACATTTGCTTCTTGGCAGGAAAGCTATAACAAACCTAGACAGTGTATTGAAAAGCCGAGAGAGACATTACTCTGTCAACAAAGGTCCGTATAGTCAAGGCAATTGTCTTCCCAGTGGTCACATACGGTTGTGAGAGCTGGACTGGAAAGAAGGCAGAGCGCTGAAGAATTGATGCCTTCAAACTGTGGTGCTGAAGAAGACTCCTAAAGAGTCCCTTGAGCAGCAAGGAGATCAAACCAGTCAATCTTAAGAGAACTCAACCCTAAATACTTGTTGGAAGGACTGATGCTGAAGCTGCAACTCCAGTATTTTTGGCATCTGATGCAAACATTAGAAAAATCCCTGATGCTGAGAAAGATTGAGGGCAGAGGAAAAGAGAGAGTCAAAGGATGAGATGGCTGGATGCCATCACCAATGCAATGGACACGAACTTGGGCAAACTTCAGGAGATGGTGAGGGCTGCAGTTCATGGGTTCGAAAGAGTCAGATGGGTGACTGAACAACATCAAGAACAACAAATAACCTATAAAGGGCTTCCCAGGTGGCACTAGTGGTAAAGAATCCACTTACCGATGCAGGAGACACAAGAGATAAGGGTCCAATCCCTGGGTTGGGACAATCCCCTGGAGGAGAGCACAGCAACCCATTCCAGTATTCTTGTCTTGGAAATCCCTTGGACAGAGGACCCTGATGGGCTTCAGTCAAAGGTATGATTACAGTGTCACAAGGAGTCAAACATGACTGAAGCAACTGACTGTGCATGCTTTAAGTTATAATGGAAAAGAATTTGAAAAGAATATGTAGATAGGGGCTTCCCTGATGGCTCAGACAGTAAAGAATCCACCTGCAATGTAGGAGACTCAGGTTTAATTCCTGGGTCAGGAAGATCCCCTGGAGAAGGGAATGGATCCCCACTCCAGTATTCTTGCCTAGAGAGTTCCATGGACAGAGGAGCCTGTGGGCTACAGTCCATGGAGTCATGAAAGAGTCAGACATGACTTAGTGACTAAACAACAAAAACAGCATAATGTCTATGTGTATATATACAAAACTAATCGCCCTGCTGTACACCTGAAACCAACACATTTATATCAACTATAAAACATTTTTAAACAAAAAATATGATTCTCTAATAAATACTTCTAAGTGGACCAATAGAAACTTAGCCTTACTACCTTCTGAATTTAGCACACTCATTTAGTATGAAACAAATGATTTACCTGACTTATGAGTCCTTTATAACCACACTCACTACCCGACTGCCCCACCCTTTCCTCAGCCCCTCATCCACTGATCTGTTCTTTAGTTCTATAATGTTGTAATTTTAAGATTTTTTTTTTATAGAATCATATGTGATATTTGGGGATTTTTTTAAACTCAGCATAATTCTCTGAAAATTTATGCAGGTTGTTGTGTGTATTAATTATTCCTTCTTTCTAATTACTGAGCAGTGTTCCATGGTATGGATGTACTACTCTTTGTATAACCAGTCACCCGTTGAAGGTATCTGGGTGGTTTCCAGTTTGGGGCTGGTACAAATAAAGCTGCTGTGCGCACTCATGGGCAAAGATTTGTGTGAATGTAAGTCTTCGTTTCTCTGGCACCAGTGCCCAGGAGTACAATCACTGAATCATAAAGCGATTGCATGCTTAGTTTCACGGAGTGCTATGTCATTTTACTTCCACTCCCATCAACAATGTGTAAGTGATCCAGTTTTTCCGTATCCTTGCCAGCGTTTGGTGTTAGTCATTGTTTAAAATTTTAGCCATCTTAATAGGTGTACGGGTTTAACGAGCATTTTTTCTACTGGCGAATGAAGAAAAACAACTTTGCGTGTGTTTATTGGCCACTTGTATATAATTCCTTTTTTCTTTCAGATCTTCTGTCCACTTTTGAATGCAGTTCTGTCTTTTTACTATTGAGTTGTCAAAGTTCTTTATATAGTCTAGATACGAATCCCTTATGAGATATATAACTTGCAAATACCTTCTCCCATTCTGTGAGTTGTCATTTCACTCTTTCAGTAGTTGTCCTCAGCAACTTCCCTGGAGGTCCAGTGGATAAGAATCTGCCTGCCAGCGCAGGGGACACAGGTTCGATACCTGGTCCGAGAAGATCCCGCATGCCTCAGGGCAGCTAAGCCTTGTGCCACAGCTATAGAGCTCTTGCTCTAGAGCCTAGCACGGCAACTACTGAGCCGGTGCACCTGGAGCTTGTGCTCGGTGACAAGAGAAGTCACTGCAATGAGAAGCCCACGAGCCGCAACTAGAGAGTAGCCCCTGGGCAACAACAAAGACTTAGGACAGTCAAAAATAAGTAAACTAAAAAACAAAATCCTCTGAAGCCTAAATGTGTTTAATATTTAGCAAAGCCAGTTTCTCTCTTTCTTTTTTTTTTTTTTTTTTTTGCTTGTACCCTTGGTAACATATTTAAAACTTCATTGCCTCATTCAAGGTCATGAAAATTTACTCCTAGGGCTTCCCTGGGGGCTCAGAGGTTAAAGCGTCTGCCTGGAATGAGGGAGACCCGCGTTCAATCCCTGGGTGGGGAAGATCCCCTGGAGAAGGAAATGGCAACCCACTCCAGTACTCTTGCTTGGAGAATCCCATGGAGGGAGATGCCTCGTAGATTACAGTGCACGGGGTCGCAAAGAGTCGGACACGACTGAGCGACTTTACTTACTTACTTATATTTTCTTCTAAGACTTTAGCAGTTTTAGCTTTTATATTTAAGTCTTTGATTCATTTTGTGCTAATTTTTGTATCTGGTGCAAAGTAGGGATTCAAGTTCATTCTTTTGTATGTAGATAAAGCTCATCATTCAGAAAACTAAGATCGCGGCCGAGAGGAGCTACCCCACGTCCGAGGTCAGGGGCAGCGGTCTAGAGTGCCAGGCTGCACGGCAAAGGAACGGCCGAGAGGAGCTACCCCACGTCCGAACAGGGGCGGCGGCCCAGAGGAGCTACCCCGCGTCGGAAGTCAGTGGCGGCCGGGAGAAGCCACCTTGGCCCGAGGCCAGGGGCGGTGACCCTGAGGAGCCACCCCGAGCCCGAGGCCAGGGGCGGCAGCTGGGAGGAGCCACCCACGCCCGAGGCCAGGGCCGGCGGCCGGGAGGAGCAACCCGAGGAGCGGTGGCTGCGCAGGCACAGGAGGGCCTAGAGGAGCTATCCCACGTTGAAGGTCAGGAACAGCGGCGGTAAGGAGATACCCCTCGTCCAAGGTAAGGAGCAGGGGCTGTGCTTTGCTGGAGCAGCCGTGAAGAGATATCCCACGCCCAAGGTAAGAGAAACCCAAGTAAGATGGTAGGTGTTGCAAGAGGGCATCAGAGGGCAGACACACTGAAACCATACTCCCAGAAAACTAGTCAATCTAATCACACTAGGACCACAGCCTTGTCTAACTCAATGAAACCAAGCCATGCCCTCGGGGCAACCCAAGACGGATGGGTCATGGTGGAGAGGTCTCACAGAATGTGGTCCACTGGAGAAGGGAATGGCAAGCCACTTCAGTATTCTTGCCTTGAGAACCCCATGAACAGTATGAAAAGGCAAAATGATAGGATACCAAAAGAGGAACTCCCCAGGTCATTAGGTGCCCAACATGCTACTGGAGATCAGTGGAGAAATAACTCCAGAAAGAATGAAGGGATGGAGCCAAAGCAAAAATAATACCCAGTTGTGCATGTGACTGGTGATAGAAGCAAGATCCAATGCTATAAAGAAAAATATTGCATAGGAACCTGGAATGTTAGGTCCATGAATCAAGGCAAATTGGAAGTGGTCAAACAAGAGATGGCAAGGGTGAATGTCGACATTCTAGGAATCAGCGAACTAAAATGGACTGGCATGGGTGAATTTAACTCAGATGACCATTATATCTACTACTGCGGGCAGGAATCCATTAGAAGAAATGGAGTAGCCATCACGGTCAACAAAAGAGTCTGAAATGCAGTACTTGGATGCAATCTCAAAAATGACAGAATGATCTCTGTTCGTCTCCAAGGCAAACCATTCAATATCACAGTTTTCCAAGTCTATGCCCCAACCAGTAATGCTGAAGAAACTGAAGTTGAACGGTTTTATGAAGACCTACAAGACCTTTTAGAACTAACACCCCAAAAAGTTGTCCTTTTCATTATAGGGAACTGGAATGCAAAAGTAGGAAGTCAAGAAACACCTGGAGTAACAGGCAAATTTGGCCTTGGAATGAGGAATGAAGCAGGGCAAAGACTAATAGAGTTTTGCCAAGAAAATGCACTGGTCATAGCAAACACCCTCTTCCAACAACACAAGAGAAGACTACACATGGACATCACCAGATGGTCAACACCAAAATCAGATTGATTATGTTCTTTGCAGCCAAAGATGGAGAAGCTCTATACAGTCAACAAAACAATACCAGGAGCTGACTGTGGCTCAGATCATGAACTCCTTATTACCAAATTCAGACTCAAATTGAAGAAAGTAGGGAAAACCGCTAGACCATTCAGGTATGACCTAAATAAAATCCCTTATGATTATACAGTGGAAGTGAGAAATAGATTTAAGGGCCTAGATCTGATAGATAAGAGTGCCTGATGAACTATGGAATGAGGTTCGTAACATTGTACAGGAGACAGGGATCAAGATCATCCCCATGGAAAAGAAATGCAAAAAAGCAAAATGGCTGTCTGGGGAGGGCTTAAAAATAGCTGTGGAAAGAAGAAAGGCAAAAAGCAAAGGAGAAAAGGAAAGATATAAGCATCTGAATGCAGAGTTCCAAAGAATAGCAAGAAGAGATAAGAAAGCCTTCTTCAGCGATCAATGCAAAGAAATAGAGGAAAATAACAGAATGGTAAAGACTAGAGATCTCTTCAAGAAAAGCAGAGATACCAAGGGAACATTTCATGCAAAGATGGGCTCAATAAAGGACAGAAATGGTATGGACCTAACAGAAGCAGAAGATATTAAGAAGAGGTGGCAAGAATACACAGAAGAACTGTACAAAAAAGATCTTCACGACCCAGATAATCATGATGATGTGATCACTAATCTAGAGCCAGACATCTTGGAAGGTGAAGTCAAGTGGGCCTTAGAAAGCATCGCTACGAACAAAGCTAGTGGAGGTGATGGAATTTCAGTTGAGCTATTTCAAATCCTGAAAGATGATGCTGTGAAAGTGCTTCACTCAATATGCCAGCAAATTTGGAAAACTCATCAGTGGCCACAGGACTGGAAAAGGTCAGTTTTTCATTCCAATCCCAAAGAAAGTCAATGCCAAAGAATGCTCAAACTACCGCACAAATTGCACTCATCTCACATGCTAGTAAAGTAATGCTCAAAATTCTCCAAGCCAGGCTTCAGCAATACGTGAACCGTGAAATCCCTGATGTTCAAGCTGGTTTTAGAAAAGGCAGAGGAACCAGAGATCAAATTGCCAACATCCACTGGATCATGGAAAAAGCAAGAGAGTTCCAGAAAAACATCTATTTCTGCTTTATTGACTATGCCAAAGCCTTTGACTATGTGGATCACAGTAAACTGTGGAAAATTCTTAAAGAGATGGGAATACCAGGCCATCTAACCTGCCTCTTGAGAAATCTGTATGGAGGTCAGGAAGCAACAGTTAGAACTGGACATGAAACAACAGACTGGTTTCAAATATGAAAAGGAGTACGTCCACATCAAGGCTGTATATTGTCACCCTGCTTCTATGCAGAGTACACCATGAGAAATGCTGGACTGGAAGAAACACAAGCTGGAATCAAGATTGCTGGGAGAAATATCAATAACCTCAGATATGCAGATGACACCACCCTTATGGCAGAAAGTGAAGAGGAGCTAAAAAGCCTCTTGATGAAAGTGAAAGTGGAGAGTGAAAAAGTTGGCTTAAAGCTCAACATTCAGAAAACGAAGATCATGGCATCTGGTCCCATCACTTCATGGGAAATAGATGGGGAAACAGTGGAAACAGTGTCAGACTTTATTTTTCTGGGCTCCAAAATCACTGCAGATGGTGACTGCAGCCATGAAATTAAAAGACGCTTACTCCTTGGAAGAAAAGTTATGACCAACCTAGATAGCATATTCAAAAGCAGAGACATTACTTTGCCGACTAAGGTCCATCTAGTCAAAGCTATGGTTTTTCCTGTGGTCATGTATGGATGTGAGAGTTGGACTGTGAAGAAGGCTGAGCACCGAAGAATTGATGCTTTTGAACTGTGGTGTTGGAGAAGACTCTTGAGAGTCCCTTGGACTGCAAGGAGATCCAACCAGTCCATTCAGAAGGAGATCAACCCTGGGATTTCTTTGGAAGGAATGATGCTAAAGCTGAAGCTCCAGTACTTTGGCCACCTCATGCGAAGAGTTGACTCATTGGAAAAGACTGTGATGCTGGGAGGGATTGGGGGCAGGAGGAGAAGGGGATGACCGAGGATGAGATGGCTGGATGGCATCACGGACTCGATGGACGTGAGTCTGAGTGAACTCTGGGAGGTGGTGATGGACAGGGAGGCCTGGCGTGCTGCGATTCATGGGGTCGCAAAGAGTCGGACACAGCTGAGTGACTGAACTGAACTGAAGATCATGGCATCTGGTCCCATCACGTCATGGCAAATAGATGGGGAAACAATGGAAATAGTAGTTGACTTTATTTTTCTGGGCTCCAAAATCACTGCAGATGGTGATTGCAGCCGTGAAATGAAAAGACACTTACTCCTTGGAAGGAAAGTTATGACCAACCTAGATAGCATATTCAAAAGCAGAGACGTTACTTTGCCAAGAAAGGTCCATCTAGTCAAGGCTATGGTTTTTCCAGTATTCATGTATGGATGTGAGAGTTGGACTATAAAGAAAGCTGAGCGCCGAAGAATTGATGCTTTTGAACTGTGGTGTTGTAGAAGACTCTTGAGAGTCCCTTGGACTGCAAGGAGATCCAACCAGTCCATTCTGAAGGAGATCAGTCCTGGGTGTTCATTGGGAGGACTGATGCTGAAGCTGAAACTCCAATGCTTTGGCCACCTGATGCGAAGAGCTGACTCAATGGAAAAGACCCTGATGCTGGGAGGGACTGGGGGCAGAAGGAGAAGGGGATGGCAGAGGATGAGATGGTTGGATGGCATCACCGACTCAATGGATATGGGTTTGGGTGGACTCTGGGAGTTGGTAATGGACAGGGAGGGCTGGCGTGCTGTGGTTCATGGGGTCTCAAAGAGTCAGACACAGCTGAGTGACTGAACTCAACTGACTGATCAGTTGTCAGCACTGTTTGTTGAAAAGACAATTCTTTCTCTGTTGAATTGTCTTGGCACTCATGTCAAAAAACAATTGACCATAAATGTAAGGGTTTAATTTTGGATTTTCCATCCTGTTAGTTTGATCTGCTTGTCTAACCTTTTGCCAGACCCACACTGTACTGATTATTATACTTTGCATTTAGTTTTAAAATTGGGAAATGTAAATCTTCCAGCGTTGGTTTTTCTTTTTCAAAGTTGTTTTGCTTATTCGGGGTCCTTTACAGTTTTGTATGAATTTTGGGGTCAGTTTGTCAGTTTCTACAAAACTGCCACTGGAATTTTTGATAACGATTGCACTGAGTCTGTTGGTTAATTGCAGGAATATTGCTATCTTTTTTTTTTCTTCAGGTCTCTTAAAATTTCTTTCAACAGTGTAAGGAAATTATAAGCAAGGTGAAAAGACAGCATTCAGAATGGGAGAAAATAATAGCAAATGAAGCAACTGACAAACAACTAACCTCAAAAATATACAAGCAAGTCCTGCAGCTCAATTCCAGAAAAATAAACGACCCAATCAAAAAATGGGCCAAAGAACTAAATAGACATTTCTCCAAAGAAGACATACAGATGGCTAACAAACACATGAAAAGATGCTCAACATCACTCATTATCAGAGAAATGCA